>NW_027617169.1:0-140755 GCF_964187855.1 Myxine glutinosa | reverse complement strand
GGAGCAGAACACGATTAAATAATTACAAGTTACAGGAAATTCAAACCAAAAGTAACTATAATCAAAACAATAACGCAATGGACGATAAAATAACGAGTTGAAATTTGACAATCTATCTGGGGAAATGGGGGAGAAACACGTGGTCGAAGAACGAACGAACGAACGAATAAGAATGAATAAACGAATGAGAACAGAGAAGGAAATGTTTTTTTTTTGGATTTTTTTGAGTTGTGATTTACACAAGGAAGAGGGCTATGGGGTGAAAAGACTGGGAAAACAGAGAACGAAAGTTATTGGATCACAAAAACACGGACCGCTGAGAGAAAAACAAAGCCTCAAGGTTGTACAGTGTTCACTGTACAACTACAAGGCCTCAAAACACGACCCGAATTAACACGATTTTCAATACAGGTATGAAAGATTTGCACCGAAAATCTTCGTCGGGAGACAATATATACACCATAAAATAAATAGTTATAACGAAAATACAAATGGGAACAATTACCCAACCTCGATTTCGATGGATAGCATGGAGAGCTGAGAATAAACGAACCCTCGCCAGCATGACCGGAAACGGAAGTGAGAGGAATAAATGAGTGGAGATGTGCAGTGCTTCTGGATTTAGGCAGTTTCACCAGGAGGGGGACAACACATGGAGAGGGCAGATGGTGCAAGACCAGAAATTAGGCAGAAGACAACATCCATCCAGCGTTCGTCATCCACCAGAGCACAACAACATCTGGTTGGCTGTGTTCGTTCTTCTCGTCGTGCCTCCAGAGGTCCAAGCTCCCGCAGACCTGGCACCGTGCTTCAGTCATAACCCTGCCGAAGCCGAACAAACCTGCGGAAGATCCCAAGTCCTACAGACCGATCTCGTTGCTCTGCGTCCCATTTAAGATTCTGGAGAGGATGATCCACAGCCGCATCGACCCAGTGGTGGACCCACAGCTCCCGCGGGAACAAGCCGGTTTCCGTCGTGGCAGGTCAACAGTGGACCAGGTAACATTACTCACACAAGATATCGAAGACAGCTTACAGGACAATGAGAAAGCTGGCGTAGTGTTCCTGGACCTGACAGCTGCATACGACACCGTTTGGCACCGTGGACTCCACCTGAAGTTGCTGAGGACAATCCTGGACCGGCATATGGTGAACTTCATCATGGAGATGCTGTCAAACCGCAGCTTCGTCCTACAGACCAGCGACGGCCAGCGCAGCAGGCCCAGAAGACTGAGGAATGGTGTCCCGCAGGGTTCTGTTCTCTCGCCGATGCTGTTTAACATCTACATCTACGAGCTGCCGGATACAACATCCAGAAAGTACGGTTACGCGGACGACCTGGCCATCATGCTGCGATGACCAACATGGAAAGCGATGGAAAACGGTATCAACCAAGACATGGGCACCTTGGTAGCCTACCTCCGGAGGTGGCGTTTGCAGCTCAGCATTGGTAAGACAGTGTCAGCGGCATACCATCTTAACAACAGAGAAGCAAAAAGGGAACTGGACGTGGTCGTTGACAACAAACGCCTGGAGTTCCAGCAAGCCCCAAAGTACCTCGGTGTACGCCTAGATTGGATACTGTCCTTCAAGCAACACCTAGAAGAAGTTAAGGCCAAGGTGACATCAAGGGTCTCGCTTATCCGACGTCTCACTGGTACGACCTGGGGAGCCTCCGCCAAGACCCTACGAATATCCACGCGAGCCCTGGTCTTCTCTGCATCCGAATACTGCACCCCAGCCTGGTGCAGAAGCCCACACGTGAGAAAGGTTGATGTTGCCATTAACAACGCCCTCCGCATTGTAGCTGGTTGCTTGAAGCCCACCCCGGCATTCCACCTGCCAGTCCTAGCGGGAATCGCCCCGGCCAGCCTCCGACGGGAGGCTGCCACCCTCGCCCTGGCAAGGAATGCCCAGAAACACGACTGGCACATCCTGCACAACACCACAACGATAGTGGCGCCTCCAAGCAGACTCAAGTCCCGCCATCCCTACAACAAGGCGCCACAAGAGATGCTCAGTTCTATCCCTGAGGACCTGTCTAGAAGCGCATGGCTGGCGGCATCTTGGAATCAGGTGTGGGAAACGGCCAGGCCCACCCGCATCCACCGCTACATCTGGGACCCAGGAGGTGGCATCGTAGGAGAAGACCTACCACGCCTGCAATGGACCTTGCTGAACCGTCTACGTACGGGGGTCGGCCGCTTCAAATCATCGCTGAAGATGTGGGGCCTGGCAGACAGTGCCGCGTGCGAGTGCGGCGAGCCTGAGCAGACAGCCAAACACATAATTACCACCTGCCCCCTATACAGACCACCTTCAGAAGCCAGCCTCTTCGACGTAGGACCAGAGACAAGGGCATGGCTGCACGACACTGAGCTGGCCATCTGATGATACACGAAAGAAGAAGAAGGCAGAAGAAGACAGTGAGACTGCCACCCTCGCCCTGGCAAGGAATGCCCAGAAACACGACTGGACAATGAGAGATCTCGCGAGATCTCGCCAGATCTTGTCGGGGCGGTCACGGTTTTTCGAAGCTGTTCCACGATCCTCACGCACGCTCGAAGTTAAGTAATTGTCACATTTGTATTTTTGTCGAAACTGTATTTATCTTACGTGTGTGTACCTTTTGTGTGTCCCTCGGTAGATTATCGGTGTTAATCTTTCATACCTGTAAAAAAATAGTCGAGTATTTCGCGCCACGCGGCCTAGTTGTTGAAGCTTCCGACCTTGAGGCCTGGTTCTCTCCGGGCATCCAAAGCGGTTATTTTTTCATTCGTGTGTTTGTCAAATTTCAACTCGTTATTTTATCGTCCATGCGTTATTGTTTGTTTATAGTTAGTTTTGGTTTGAATTTCCTGTAACTCGTAATTCATTAATCGTGTTCTGCTTCGCGTATGCGGCCTTGTACCTCCATCGGTGTTTGTTTACTGAAGTCCCCTACATCGTGTTTTGCTTGGCTCTTAGTTTCTTTCCTTCTACCCCGAACATAATACTCTTTGTCTAACGTTTTAAATACGTTTATTTAAAATACCCCCAACCCCCAAAAAAAACAAACAAAAAAAATAACCAAAAACATTTATTTTTCCTTTCTCCACGTGTGCTTTGTCTCATCCTGTACTTTCTGTCCAGGTGTGATGTTCGCCCCGCCCCCATTATCTCCTGGCCATCCACCTTTTGACCTGTCCACGTGACTCGTGGTGGTCCCTCAAGGCTCTCCCCCCGTTGGTACTTTGTGCATATAAGATTGTCTACGGTTCTGTTTTAATATTATTTAAATATGTATAAACTTTCCCCTTCAGTGTTTTATTCAGTGGTATATTACAACACGCTGTTTTTCTTCCTATTTAAAAGGCTTTTTTCAAATTCCTCTCCATCTCATTCCACGTCAAAAAAAAGAAATTCAATCTCTTATACGTCTCCCTCACTACATGGTCTAAATTCACTTTCATTCCACCCCTCCTCCATCGTTCTGAATCGGATTGCTAACTTGAAAATCACAACAAACCCAATTTGTTATCAATGTTCGTCTTTCATTAATCATCCACTTTCGAAACTCCCCTCTTGCCCCTCCCCTCCAAATCCCCCCCCTTGCACCTACACTCCTAAACTCCCCCCTTGCCCCTCCACTCCTAATCTCCCCCCTTGCCCCTCCACTCCTGACCTCCCTCCTTGCCCTTCCCCTCCTAAACTCCCCCCTTGCCCCTCCCCTCCAAATCCCCCCCTTGCCCCTACACTCCTAAACTCCCCCCTTGCCCCTCCACTCCTAAACTCCCCCCTGCCCCTCCCCTCATAAACTCCCCCCTCACTTCTCCCCCTTCAAAACTCCCCCCCAACCCCTCCCATTCAAATCTCCCCCCATGCCATTCCTCTCCAATTCTCCCTCCTCCCCCCTCCTCCTCAAAGCTGCCTCCTCCCCACTTCGTCTCCCTTCTATCTCATACCTCCACCCCCCCCCAACCTTCTACTTTCCTCTGCCCCCCCCTCAAACAACCCCTCACTGTGCCTCATCCCTTCACCATCAAACCTTTCAGCCTACTCATCCTTCCCTTTCTTGGAACTCTTCTGTAATCTCTGACACACTATCAACTGCTCTTCCTACCTCCCCCTCTCATCCTTCATCTTACCCTACTCCCCCCCCCCCTGTTCTGTATCCGATGCTCCCCCTTCCTCTTCATTAATGGTATGGACCTCAAACATCCGGGGCCTTCGCTCAAACTTGACTGATCTCTCGATACAGGTTGCTTCTGACAAACCAGATGTGATCTGCTCAACAGAAACTTTCCTCCTTCATGATGTCTCTGATTCCTTGGTATCTCTCCCAGGTTACTCCCTCCTCCGGTATGATAGACCTGAGCCTCGTCCTGGAGGTGGGGTTGCTATCTTTATAAAAAACTCTCTTCCTCACTCGCCCTGCACTGCCCTCTCTCCACCTCACCCCCAGGAATACCTTTGGCTATGGCTGCCCCTTCGCTCCCACGTTTTGTTCATATGTGTGTTGTACCGTCCACCAAACAGTGATGACTCCATCTACATCTCGCTGTCTGATAATATGGACCAACTTCTATCGACCCATCCCAACTCTCTCTTCCTCATATGTAGTGATTTCAATTGTCACCATGCCAGTTGGCTGGGTGTGGGTACCTCTCTCACCAGCCATGGCTGTTCAGCAAAGGACTTCTGCGACTCACTGGGACTGACACAATCTGTCAATTTCCCGACCCGGATCTCAGTCAACGGAGCATCTTCTCTTCTGGACTTGGTTATGACTAACTTCCCTGAAAATGTCTGCTGCTCTTCTTCTGCTCCAATCGGCTCATCTGATCATGTGCTTGTTAAAGTGGACATCTCTCTGACCATTCTCAGAGAGCCTCCTCAGCGTCGACGAGTCTGGCATTTCACTCAGGCTAACTGGCACGGTCTTCAAGCAGCCATCAATCATCTGGACTGGTCTCCCATCTCTACCACCTCTGACATCAACTTATCCTGGGAATTCTTCCAAAGTAAATTGCTCTCTCTCATACACAGATTTATCCCATCTCGTCTTCAGTTGGCCTACCCTTCCTCCCGTCCATGGTACACGGAATCTTGTGGTGAGGTTGTTGCCCAGAAACAACTTGCTTTCGTCTCCTGGAAAGCAATTTTTTTTTTTTTTTTTTTTGTATACTGAATCGAGGCTCGTGAAAGAGCTGACATTTACTTCACAAACAAATCAACCAAACAAACAAAATATATAAAAAGAGGGAGCGGAAGACAAGAGAAGGGGAAGCACACAAACACTTGAGAGCACACAACATTTAAGAGGAGGGAGATGTGTGGGAGGAAGAGGGCTTCGGGGGAGGAGGCGTGGGAAGGGGGGGGGGGGGGGTGGGAGAAGTATAAAACACAAGGACACCAAGGACTTCCAGGACAGAAGTTGGTATTTCAAAAAAGTGGAATTGGGGTGAAATTAGCGGGGATAGAAAAGATCAAGGTTTTGGATGGGGGAAGATAAGAGATGGTGGTGAACAGCTGTTTAAAGACCTTGAGGGTGGAGTGGGATTGAAGAGAGTGAGGGAGTTTGTTCCAGAGGCGGGAGAAAAGAGGAATGAAGGAGTGAAGGTGAGCAGAGAGTCTTGATTTTGGCAGTTTAACCATAAGAGGGTTGCAGGCAGATCTTGTGCGACCTGTAGGAATATTTGCGGGACAGAGCCCAGAGAGAGCTGGGGGGGGGGGGGGGGGGCAAGGCCAGAGAGGAGTCGGTAGAAGATGGAAAGACCACCAACCTGCCTGCGGTGAGTGAGTGAGAGGCCCTTAGAGTTAGCTTCATCGCGGGAGATTACAATGATTCTGAATGCTTTGGTTTCAACAGCGTGAAGACGAGCTAGGTGTGAGGCAGGAGCACCAGCCCAGAGGGGGGGAGCAGTATTCCATTGAGCTGTGGGTGAAAGCCTTGTATGTGGTGAGGAGCTCAGGTGTGCCAAGGAAGGACTTCGCATGACGGAGGATGCCCAGTCAGCGACTGGCTTTGGAACGCCGCGTCCATCTGCTCGGTCCAGGTGACGTCACCTTTGCCCGGCTTCCCCCGGAGGGCCTCGTGCAAGGGGCGCAGGAGCTGGGCGATGCGGGGCAGGAAACGCTGGTAAAAGTTTACCATGCCCAGGAACTCCTGGAGCCCCCTCATCGTGCGGGGGCACGGAAACCCCTTCACCGCCTGCACCTTGGCCGGTAGGGGGACGGCCCCGTGCCTGGTGACGTGATGCCCCAAAAAGTCGATTTCGGCGACACCGAACCGGCACTTGGCGGGGTTCACGATCAGGCCTTGCTGGCCCAGACGTTCGAAGAGCGTGCGGAGATGGTGTAGGTGCTCTTCACGGGACGCGCTTGCGACGAGGATGTCATCCAGATAGACGTAGACGAAATCCAAGTCGCGCAAGACGCTGTCCATGAGGCACTGGAACGCCTGAGCCACATTCTTCAAACCGAAGGGCATCCGAAGAAATTCGAAAAGACCGAACAGCGTGATGACAGCCGTCTTCGGCACGTCGGCCGGCCGGACGGGTACCTGGTGGTAGCCCCGAATGAGGTCGACCTTGAAAAAGGTCACCCGCCCCACCAAACGGGCGGAAAAGTTCTGTATGTGTGGTATCGGGTACCGGTCGGGGGTGGTGGCGTCGTTCAGGCAGCGGTAATTGCCGCATGGTCGCCATCCGCCACCTGGTTTGGGCACGATGTGCAGGGGCGAGGCCCACGCGCTATTCGAGCGCCGCACAATGCCCAATCGCTCCAGCGCGTCGAATTCCGCCTTCGCCACGGCGAGTTTGGTCGGGTCGAGGCGACGAGCCCTGGCGTAGACCGGTGGACCTGTGGTCGGGATGTGGTGTTCGATGCCGTGTTTGACGGCGACAGCTGAAAACGTCGGCTGCGTGAGGGCAGGAAACTCGGCGAGCAGGCGGGTGAAATCGTCCGCGGCCAGGAGCGCGCAGGCTAGCTTGGTTGGTGCGGAGCCGCTCAATGAGCAAGCGAGCGAGCTGAAGGTCTCCGCGTTGATGAGCCGACGCCGTTTGACGTCCACCAAAAGCCCATGCGTGCACAGAAAATCTGCACCCAGCAAGGCCATGGGCACGTTCGCCGTGATGAAGTCCCACCTGAAGTGCTGGCCCCCGAAGCAGAATGCGACGCTGCACGAACCGAAGGTGTGGATGGAGGAGCCGTTTGCGGCGACCGAGGCGGGTCCACAAAGCGTGGCCTGTTTGTCCTGCACCGAGGCGGGTATCACGCTCAGCTGAGCGCCGGTGTCGCACAAAAAACGCCGCCCGGATGCCGTGTCCGTAATAAACAGAAGGCTGCCTGAATGGCCAACGCTCATGGCAGGCAGCGAGCGCCGGCCTGGTCGTTTCCCGACCTGCCGAAAGTGCACGGTTGGTGGCATGGTCTGGCCTTCTGCCCGAACCTGGTGTGGTAGTAGCACATGGTCCGCTATGGTGGAGGCTCCGGCGGTCACGTCGGGTTCGGTCGACGGGGCGTCGCGGCGGCCGCTGCCGCCAGTGGCGCTAACTCGGCCAGTGGTGGCGCCGGTCGTGGCGCGGGCGTTGCCTCGGTCGGCCGAGGGTTCCAGGCGGCCACTCCGACGTGTCGCCTGGCCGAGAAGAATGTATCGGCCTCCTTGGCCAGGGCGCGAGGGTCCGTGATGGGCGAATTAGCCAAAGCTAATCGTACCTGCCCGGGTAGCTGCCGGAGGAACAGCTCGCGGAAGAGGAAATCTGGGCTGTGGTCACCGAGTAGAGCAAGCATGTGGTCCATGCGTTCGGATGGACGGGCCTCACCCAGCTCCGGGAGGTCGAGCAGTTGTCGCGCGTGTTCTGTCTCCGTGAGTCCAAACGCACCGAGGAGTAGGCCTTTGAGCGCGCCGTATTTGTCGGCGTTCGGCGGGTTCTGTAGGAAGCTCAGGACCCGGGCAGCAGTGGAGGCGTTGAGCGTGGAGACCACATGGTGGTAGCGCGTCGTGTCCTCCGTAATGTCCCGCAGGGTGAATGGAGAAGCCGCTTGGGCGAACCAGATGGCTGCATGCGATTCCCAAAAGCCAGGGAGCTTCAAAGCTACAGATGACTCCATCACCATGTTCTTGAAAAGGGGTCACCAATTGTGGAGCTATGCTCGCACGATAAAGCCGGACAAAATGGACGACACCAGGAACGAAGTTTCACTGAGCTATTTATTCTCGCTCAACTCGAAAGAACTCAAAAGCACTGAATAGCCCGTTAACACGGGCGGCAATTTATATCAAAAGTTCACCACATAAAAGCCACACCTCTCAGGCGGGGCGTGGTATGCAAATAAGTCAGCCACGCCTCTCAACGGGGCGTGGTATGCAAATCGAGAGTCCGCCCGGGCAAGGCAAGTCCGGACACATCCGGGCGAGTCCGGGCAAGTAACCGCCCGCCGGTTACGTCATCGGCCGGTGCAAGGTGATTGTGTCATGCTTCCGGTAACCGCTACAGGGCTCCCTTAATCTGTTGAGATCTAATATTAGGCCTCAAGCTGACACCGTGTATTGTTCAAACCCGTTCCGAGGTCAGAGAGACTAAAAAAGAAGCACTGGTAATCTGAGTACGTGCCGAGTTGCAGCGCATATAAAAAGTTTAACTAACAGATCCTGCCAGTTTGAAAGTTTTCCACACGTTAATGTCGCACTATTTTGTCATGCATCGAAGGCACTAATTTTGAATCTCGGCCGATCAGAACACTTGCTTGGGTCACATGACATACAAAATGGCGGTGCCCATGTCGCACTGGATGTTTAGTTATGGCCTCGGGAAAATCGCTTTTAAAGTGCTTCATGCACTTTGAACACGTCGTGAATGACATAACTTCGCCGTTTACGCCTCTTAGATGGAGTAAATGTCGTGAATGCCTGCAGAGGTGGCTGTAATGGGACGGTGAGTGTCACAATCTTGCCAACAGACACCAGCATCTGGTCAACGTCGAGTTCACCAACATTCCTGTAGAGGCAGGATTTCACCCTACATGTTATCAACGCTTCATCAACAAGAGACTGATAGAACCGAGTTCCAAAAAATGTCTGAAGAGGCAGCTGCAGCAGAGTTTGGAGAGTGAGGAATCGCTTCAGTGTTCAGGTTCAGTACACACAGGCCAGCAACATCAGTCTGCTGTACACAGGCCTCGTCCGTGGAAAAAATTGAGGTCACGTTCTGACCTGCATTCACCCAAACATGTCCTACCAGCAGTGTGCATTATTTGTAAGAAGGCAGACCGGTACATGAGAGTCTCTCATAAAACAACAAAGGATAGCTTGATGCAAGCTGAAACGTTAACAGCAGGTGATAGTACATGGGCTTATTTATGTTGGGAAACCAAAGTTTGTGGATCGTTTTGCTAGATTCTTGGCAACTAGGCTTAAATCACTCTAAATAGCATATAAAATAAAAAAATTGCTGTTGCCAAATTTTCACGACATCTTCATGGCGGCCATCTTGGATTTCAAGATGGCCACCATTTCGGACCTATTTTGCCTTATATCTCACTTATTAATCAAGGTATCAGCACAAGAATAGTGTCCTTACCCACATTTTCGGGGTCAAGGAAGACAATGGTGATAATCAAATTTCAGCTGGATGGCCAACATCTTTATAATTTCAAGATGGCCGCCATTTTAAATCAAAGTATGAGCAAACATAGCCTAGTGTCTTAGTCTGAGACAATTGATGAAGACTAGTTGTGGTGGCTAGCAACCATCATAGACTTAAGCCTTTTCTGAAAGCAATGCTACAGTTTGTTAATCAGTTTGTTTCATCAAACAACTCCTATCAAAAATCCAAACGACGGGCTCTCTACTGATCAAACACAATGTCATTCCCAATAGGCTGGGCATCAGTGTTGCAGCATTTCTCCAAATCAGCATCACAGTTACACAATTCGGTACAGACTACATTCCTAGCTTTGCATGAACACCTGCGTGAACACAATTTGCTAGGACTCTTTGCAGCTCGTCCACAGCCACAGTGAACAAGTTGGAGAATTGAGGCTGGAGCAATTGCAACCTGCGTCAGGACTGGTCTCAATTCGCCTCCAACAGTTTCCCATCCCAAGGTGTTTGGGTCGATCACAGTTGGATTTAGAGTTAGATCTTGTGCCCACGTGTGGTGCTTGCAAATGAGCACGCTGGACATGCTCTTTCCAGGCACCAGCAGTTGGTGTTAGTTTCTCGACTCCCTGATCAGCCTTCAGCTGGCGGAATAGGTGCCATCGTAGTTCAGCAGCACTTCTTATTGTGACACCTTTCGGACAGAAGAGGCGACAGACTTGCATTCTCGAACCACAGTCTGCGATATTATCATGCATGTTTTCCGTAGTTCATCGGCTCGTGATGCAGTTGTAGCAGCTTGTGCTCCCTGAATTATCCATCGGATGAGAGTGAACAACTCACATGGAATATCCGAATCATTGTAGTCCAGTAAAGATCCCTGAAATGTCCATGCCTTTTCAACATCTCTAGAGTGAAGAATGGATTGTCGTACACACTTTGCACATTTGAATATCTGCAACATGTCTTCTTTGATATTTTTCTCCTTTATTGCAGCATCTATTGCTGTCCTTCTTGCCTTTTTGCCATGAATGACAGAAGGTTTTTGGCCTTGACCATCGGTAATATCACAACAAATGTTCTCACGGATCTTCTGTAACAGCCTGCCCCTGGTGATGCTGTGATTCTGAATACCATAGTCCCGCATCATGTTACTGTAGACCTCATCAGCCTCAGGTGTTGAGACAAACTGTCCATCATCGATGCAATCCTGTAATTCAGCGAAGAACTCAATTTCAGCTGATACAAATCTCTCTCTCTGTCCTAAGTCCCCATCACCACTTTGGTCACCTGCACAATTTTTGCGCTGTGGCATTTGCACGTAGCGACTCCAGTTGGAGGTCAAACAGCTCTTATGGTAGGTTATGTCCCTTGCAAGAAAATCTCCCTCAACGAGAAAGTCCGCAAGGTTGAGTTTCCAGACACTGTTGTCACTGTTTTCCACAATCTGTTTAACTGACCTACCAATATCTTTGCTTCTACACTCACAGCGTATCTCTTCTGTCCCGGTCTTTTTGTACTGTTTCACAGTCTGACAGAAAAAGCATATATTCCGGCAGAATGATGGTACTGTCGACCGTGTCTGCCTTTCTGCTGGTGCTGAACAAGAGGCTTCCTCTGGAATAGGAGTTGTTGATGGTCTTCCTCGTTTCTTACCTCCGGTCAGAACACGAGTGTCCATTTGACTTGTGGCTTGTTCATATCGTCCTTTATCACGTTCAATATGCTGTATATGTGTCAGCATACCGTAACAGCTCCGATGCCATAATGCTTTTCTTGACATCAGATCACTAGCGGATAAGCCTTACAGTCTTTGATTTATGGCCACATATGTCGGATTCCTGTATGTATCTCGTTTGGTGAGATTTCGCAAAAATGTCTCATATGTATCTGCCTGTGGTGTGCTTAAAGGCTCAAGCACTTTCCTTTTTATGTATTTCTTCCCTTGGCATAGCAAACAAAGACTGAAGTCAATGGGCTTCTTTTTAGCAGCAGGTTCCTCTGGCGTGGTCATGATGCCGGCAGTCGTTCTTCCTCCACAGTTATCCAAGAATGCAACTTCTCAAGGTCGTCTGCTGCACATCTGAAAAGAATAAAGATTGTTAAAAAGTCATCCAACACAGTTTCAGGAATAATATTTGACTAAAACTAGATGTACGGTAGCTTGATTCTTTAGATAATATTTGGGTGTGGATCTGGCAGAAGAACTCCCCTGTCCCCCCACCTCCAATCCACCCCCTCCCAATCCAATCCTAACCATTATCTAAAAATGTAAGTACCTGTGAGTAAAAGTAAATAGATTCAATACCAGGACATTTATATTTAAACCTGATATACATGAAAACCTTTTAAAGTATGGCTTTGACCTGGAGTTTGGGCAAAACTAGCTTTAAAAATGGTGGCCATCTTGAAATTATAAAGATGTTGGCCATCCAGCTGAAATTTGATTATTACCATTGTCTTCCTTGACCCCGAAAATGTGGGTAAGGACACTATTCTTGTGCTGATACCTTGATTAATAAGTGAGATATAAGGCAAAATAGGCCCGAAATGGTGGCCATCTTGAAATCCAAGATGGCCGCCATGAAGATGTCGTGAAAATTTGGCAACAGCAATTTTTTTATTTTATATGCTATTTAGAGTGATTTAAGCCTTGTTGCCAAGAATCTAGCAAAACGGTCCACAAATATACATAAGCCCATGTACTATGAGTACATATTCTAAAAGAAATTGATAGAAGACTGGAATTCCGAAATGAATGAACAGGGAAAATACAAACTGTGATATTCATTTGATCTATGTTTTCAGGGAAATTGCTGGAAGACCCTACTCTAAAAAATGACGAAGGCATCCTATTGCACATCAGAGGGAAAGACTGCGTTGCCCTGGAAGTGAGATACCACAAATTATGTTACTGTGGCGGACACAAAAGCCCACTGGCGTGGTGACATCATTCCGCGCACCAAGTGGGCGGTGGCCACGCCCGAGGGGTAGGCGTGGCCTCATGATATACACCGGGTGCGCAGCCCGGAGCGCGCGAGTGTTACAGTGAGCTCCTGAAATAAAGACGCTTATAAGTTACCGCTTGTCCGCTTCCTCCTTGCTCGCAAGCAGCGCGCGTAACGCCGCGCTTTACTGGTGACCCCCTTGACGTTGGATCTGCCGGAGCGATCCTTCCACACGCGACGCCATTGCCATGGCCAACTTCATCAAACTTCCCCGAATTTTGGGAGGCTCAGGCCGAAGTCTGGTTCGTCCAGACCGAAGCCCAATTTCAGCTTCGGCGCCTCACCGGCGATGACACGCGCTATTGCCACGTCGTTGCCTCCCTCGGGCCCGGCACGGCCGCTCGAGTTGTGTCCGTCCTTCGCCACCCACCGGACGGCCACAAGTACGAGGCACTCAAGCGGCTACTCCTAGCCACGTTCGGCCTCACGGACGACGCACGGGCCGACCGCCTCCTGGATCTCCCCGAGCTCGGTGACACGCGCCCGTCGGTCCGAATGGACCATATGCTGTCACTGTTGGGCGACGAAACCCCCGGTTCTCTATTCCGGGCGCTTTTCCGTCGCCAACTTCCAGCGCAGGTTTGCCTCGCGTTGGCCGGGACCGGGCTAACGGAACCCCGAGCATTGGCAGCCGAGGCGGACAAGTACTTCGCCGCTTCGGACACGCGGGCGAGAGTCGGCGTGGCCGTCACGGCCCTCGTGGCTGATGCTGCTGATGCTGCTGCTGATGCTGCTGATCCACAGCATCAGCTTATACAGCATACGCAGCATGCTGATACGCACCTCGTGACCGCCGCCACGCCCCGCCCACCGCCGCGGCGAAAACCGCCACCGCGGGGAAACCCGCCAACTCCACCGGCCTGGCGGAGCCAGCCGCGCTCCTCCAGCTCCACCACCTGGTGCTGGTTCCACGCCAAGTTCGGCCACGAAGCTCGGCAGAGTCATCCGCCATGCTCCTTCAACAGGTCGGGAAACGCCTGGGCCGGCGCTCAATAGTGGCGATGAGCGCCGGCCGTTCGAGCAGCCTGCTGTTCATAACGGACACCTTCTCCGGGCGCCGTTACCTGTGCGACACGGGAGTGCAGGTGAGTGTCGTTCCCGCTGGCACGTCAGATAAGCACGCCGCGGGTGGGGGCCCCGCGCTGCTTGCCGCGAACGGGACGCCCATCCGTACGTATGGAAAACGCTGCCTCTCTCTGCGGTTCGGAGGGCAGGTTTTCCGATGGACGTTCGTCACCGCCGACGTGCCCATGGCACTGCTTGGCGCGGACTTCCTGTGCGCTAATGGGCTCCTGGTCGACGTCAAGCGCAGACGTCTTGTCCAGGCCGAGACGTTCAGCTCGCTCGCTTGTGCGTTGCCCAGCTCAACGAGCGGCTTGCCAAGCGGCTTGCCGAACGGTTCGGTTCCGGCCACGTTGGTCTGTACGCTTCCGGCAGCGGACGCATTCACCCGCCTCCTCGCCGGCTTCCCGGCCCTCACGCGGCCCACCTTCTCGGCGGGGGCCGTCAAGCACGGGGTGGCCCATCACATCCCCACCGTCGGGCCACCGGTCTACGCCCGGGCACGCCGCCTCGAGCCGACGAAGCTGGCGGTGGCAAAAGCGGTGTTCGCTACCCTGGAGCGACTCGGCATCGTTCGGCGCTCAGAGAGCACTTGGGCGTCGCCGCTGCACATCGTGCCGAAGCCCGGCGGGGGATGGCGACCGTGCGGGGACTATCACCGTCTCAATGACGCCACGACTCCCAACCGCTACCCCATCCCCCACATTCAGGACTTTTCCGCCCGTTTGGCGGGCATGTCCTTCTTCTCGAAGGTGGACCTCATACGCCGCTACCATCAGGTCCCCGTCAGGCCGGAGGACGTCCCGAAGACGGCGGTCATCACGCCATTCGGACTCTTCGAGTTCCTGCGCATGCCCTTCGGTCTGAAGAATGCGGCTCAGGCGTTCCAGCGACTGATGGACAGCGTCCTGCGTGACTTGGATTTTGTCTACGTCTACCTGGACGATATCCTCGTCGCCAGCGCGTCCCGCGAAGAGCACCTACGCCACCTCCGCACGCTCTTCGAACGCCTGGCCCAGCATGGCCTGATTGTGAACCCCGCAAAGTGCCGGTTCGGCACCGCCATAACCGATTTTCTGGGGCACCGTGTCACCAGGCACGGAGCCGTCCCCCTGCCGGCCAAGGTGGAGGCGGTGAAGGGGTTTCCGCGCCCCCGCACGATCAGAGGGCTGCAGGAGTTCCTGGGCATGGTGAACTTTTACCATCGGTTCCTGCCCCGTATCGCCCAGCTCCTGTGCCCCCTTCATGAAGCTCTCCGAGGTAAGCCGAGCAAAGGCGACGTTACCTGGACCGAGCAGATGGACACGGCGTTCACGGGCGCGAAGCTCGCCTTGGCTAACGCCACCATGCTCGCGCACCCGGCGCCCGATGCACCGATCGCCCTCACCACCGATGCATCGGACTATGCAGTGGGTGCGGTGCACGAGCAATGGGTGCGTGGAGCTTGGCAACCGCTGGCGTTCTTTAGCCGGCAGCTTCGCCCGCCCGAACGCCGTTACAGTACCTTCGACCGCGAGTTGCTCGGGCTTCACTTGGCGGTCAGGCACTTCCGCCATCTGCTCGAGGGCCGTGCGTTCATTGCCTTCGTCGACCACAAGCCGCTGATCTTCGCGATGGGGAAGGTCACCGAGCCATGGTCGGCCCGGCAGCAGCGTCACCTCTCGGCCGTGTCCGAGTACACGACGGACATCCAGCACGTCGCGGGGAAGGACAACCCGGTGGCGGATTGCCTTTCCCGGGCCGTCGCCCACGCAGTCCACCTCGGCATCGACTATGCCCGGATGGCAGCGGACCAGGCCGCAGACCCCGACGTCCAGGCCTTGCGGACCGCCGTCACGGGCCTCCGCATCACCGAGGTGGCGTTCGACGGCGCGGGCACGGCCCTCTTGTGCGACGTCTCCCTCGGGCGTCCTTGCCCCATCGTGCCCGCGGGCTGGCAGCGCCAGGTGTTTGACGCCATCCACGGCCTGTCCCACCCGGGCGCGAGGGCCTCCCAAAGGCTGATTGCCGACAAGTTCGTCTGGCATGGCCTCCGGAAGGCCGTCCGCGGCTGGGCCAGGACGTGCCTCGCGTGCCAGCGCGCCAAGGTGCACCGGCACACCCAGGCCCCGTTGGCCCCGTTCACGGTGCTGGAACGCCGGTTTGACCACGTCCACGTGGACCTGGTGGGACCTCTGCCCCCCTCGCGGGGTTTCACCTACGTCCTCACCATGGTGGACCGCACCACCCGGTGGCCGGAGGCCGTGCCCTTGGCATCGACAACGGCGGCCGATGTCGCGCAGGCTTTCATCGCCACCTGGGTCGCCCGGTTCGGCGCCCCCTCAGACATCTCGTCCGACCGCGGCCCCCAGTTCACCTCGGAGCTCTGGGGGGCGGTCGCGCAGGGGCTCGGGGTCCGGCTGCACCGAACCACGGCCTACCACCCCCAGGCTAACGGCCTGTGTGAGCGATTTCACCGCTCATTGAAGGCCGCGCTCCGGGCCACCCTCCGCGACGGCGGCTGGGTCGACAGGCTCCCCTGGGTCCTGCTGGGCCTCCGGACGGCGCCCAAGGAGGACCTGCGCGCATCCGCGGCGGAGTTGGTCTTCGGGCAACCGCTGCGGGTGCCGGGCGAGTTCCTCCCCGACTCCACGGCACCATGGTTCGCGGCACAGCAGCGCTTCACTCTGCAAGAGACCGCCCAGAGGTTCGCCCCGGTGCCAACGGTATGCCACGGGCACCCACCGACGCACGTCGCCCCGGAGCTTCGCACGGTGGAGTACGTCTTCGTCCACCACGATGCCCACCGGACACCACTGCGGCCCCCGTACGACGGGCCTTTCCGCGTGCTGGAGACCGGGGCAAAGCACTTCACCCTGGACATCGGCGGTAGTCCTGACCGCGTTTCGGTAGACCGCCTCAAGCCGGCCCACCTCGATGTGGACCATCCACCGCCAGTGGCCCGACCCCCACGTCGGGGCCGCCCCCCTGCGGGCAGACCCCCGGCACCGCCCAGCCCCGCCGCCACGCCGCCCCCCGGTCCTGCACCCATCCCAGGGGCATCCCACCTGGCATCCCTGCACCCCGGACGCCGCCGATCGCCAGGGGGCGCTTCGGCCGGGTCATTCGTCTGCCCCGCAAACTGGCCCTCCAGGTGCGCGGGAATTCTGGGGGGGCGCGTGTGGCGGACACAAAAGCCCACTGGCGTGGTGACATCATTCCGCGCACCAAGTGGGCGGTGGCCACGCCCGAGGGGTAGGCGTGGCCTCATGATATACACCGGGCGCGCAGCCTGGAGCGCGCGAGTGTTACAGTGAGCTCCTGAAATAAAGACGCTTATAAGTTACCGCTTGTCCGCTTCCTCCTTGCTCGCAAGCAGCGCGCGTAACGCCGCGCTTTATTACAATGATTACTGTAAAATTTTGTGGAAAACCCCGATGAAAGTGCAAAGCAGTACAGCTGAGAGGTAAGTTTCGAAACCACTGCTAAAGTGTGAAATAATTTTTTTGTACCAGAACATGAATTGAAATTTATGCAGCGATGTGTTTTTCTGGCTAATGTCCTGCTGGAAGAAATGTGTGCAACACTTCAGCACATGTGCCAGCCAAGTAATGATACCAGCATCATCTGCCAGATGGCTGAGCCAGCCATGTTCGCTGTCCCTCTTCAGTGACTTTAACAATTTCCTGTTTTGTGAAGTTGACTCCACAGGGCCTAAGGCACAAGGTGATCTCTCCACATGGCCGGTTACTCCACATGAATACATATGTCTGCATTTTACGTTTGCTTTCTAATTTCAGTGGTCTGCATGCAAAAGCCTATGCAGCATTTTGCAGTTCGGTCGTAGTAGAACAAGTGATCAAGAATCATGAAGTGATCCGGATGACGAAACTTGTCACCTTATTCATAAAATGCGTTGAAGCAGAGGGAGTTGGTATCACAGACTTCAGGTAGATGGATCATGATTTGATTTGCCTTCCTGCGTATTTTGTTTGTTGGATCAACAGGTGGTGTCCTTTGGCGGCCACGCTGAAAAAATGTCCTGATCCTTGGTTAGAAGTCGGTCTAATTGATGTCCCTTTCATGTCAGTGTATTCGGTGTGTTCTACCGGTCAGACAAGCTCAAGCGAAAGCTACAGCAAGACTACCCGCAGCTTGTATTCCACCAGCCAAATAAGCGGAACAAAAGTCAGCTGGTATTTGTGGACGTCCTCTCGACCGGTACGGTTTTGGATCGCCTCGTGGACGTATCCTCAGGTCAGTCAGACGGTTTATCCTCCGAAGCAGAATCCACTTTGATAGATGAAACCCTGGAGAAACCGTCAAGTCATTTACCCGAAGTAGACGAACTGAGGACTGTATATCAAGCGGCGCTCATCATCAAGAATGCGATTCAACAACCAACAACTGTGATGGACTGTCCATGGCCTCCTACTGCCAACGATCTGACGCTGTCCTCTGCGAAAGGTATTATTCCAAACGAATTGTATAACCTTCTTGCATGGATTGTTGGTGTGTCCGATGATCCCATAGCCACGAATTATGTTAAGGTAGACAATACTGCTGAGGTCAAATTGACATCAATCTGCTAGGATATCATTTACCTGGCTTCCAATCTAAGGGCCGGACACAGACACCCAAATCCCTCGCACTAGGCATGACCATTCGTCATTTGACTGGTTCGTCTCGATTACTGTCTATCATCAATAAGCTCGGGCATAGTGCTTCAGTTGACACAATCATTGGGTTAGAAACTAGTCTGGCCGAACTTCGACTGGTGAATGAACATGACTCTGTTCCTCATGGCTTTGCAAAGAGCGTGCCCACTATTCTTGTATGGGACAACATTGATTTCGGGGAAGAGACACTTTCTGGGCGAGGTACTACCCATCATATCAACGGTATAATGGTACAAGCGCGCGTTAGTGAGGCCACCAGTCATTCTAGAAGGAAATCGTTGAAGAAAGGCTTATGGTCGCTGAAGCCTTCCATCGGTCAAATTGACGATTATGTAATATCTAAGTTCTAAGTTTATGTTCTAAGTTTATGGCATTTTCCATTCACTTTGTAATGTTTTGACGTAAAGAATGCTACTTGAGCCCGTGGACATTCAGAATTTTCGCATACATCGAAGCCTGTATCTTTGCGTATTGACACGACGGTGAATAAACTATCATGCGATTTACTTCAGGTGTGTGCCTTATTATTATCTATGGATTGATACTTATTGTGTCAATGGATTAACATGTATTCATCGGATTCATACCGCCGACCATAATACCAAGCTTGCCTACTCTACATTCACTCTGCTATCCCTGGTCATCATGCGGTCCCCATATGCATCTGGAGGCATTTTTAGTGTCGCCCCCTTCATCCGTTGTTTTCCAGACAACCACGAAACGTCGTCATTAAGCAGTATCCCTTCCATATGCCAAGCTTACCCATTTTCGAGAGGATGGTTTCTTTAGAGAACCATTAGAGAACCATTATCTCTAATGGTTTCGAAAATATTTTGGGTTAATTTCGGAGAAATTCATTGAATTTTACAGTAGGTATGTGCGACAAAAGTACATTTTTTACATTTCCGCTGTATGATGCATGCGTAAGGAAGAGCCTTCAAAACTGACAGGGCCACAGAACCATGGGAGGGTCGATGCCTAGCATAAATTCCTAGGCTGAATTATGTGTACTGATGGAGATACCAGGCCGCAAAGTCGGCACCGGAGCTAAAAACCCTTCTTTTTGACTCTACATGACCTAGTTTGACGTGGTCGTTCACGGAAAGTGGCAGGATTTCAGAGTTAAACTTTTAACACAAGGTCAGGCCTGTTGTATACAATAAAACAATGCATAGAAATCGTAGTCCCACGAGTTCGGAACGAAAATCATTTTTTGGCACTATTTCAGGCCTCAGGTTGAGGCCTATATATCAGGATTAAACCTGACCAGGTAATATTATGTACTCCTGCATTCCCAGCAATGATGAAACCAGCAGCCACTGGATGCAGATGAAAAGGAGGATCGTCCAAGTTATATACTGGGTGGCCCAGAAGTAATCGGGCAGTCAGTGAATCCACATTTAAGCAGAATTTTTTTATGAGCAGATCATAATATATTGTTGCGGATATGAGATTGGCCTCCATCCATATCCGCTTGTAAATATTCCCCTATTTCCTCCATACTTCCCAACTATCCCCAATCCCCCATTCCCTAGTCCCATTTTCTGTAAACAACACTCTGTAGACCCGACCTTCCCCTATTTCCCCCATTAAATGTCGCATCCAGGTCCACCGCATCTCACGTAGACAACTATAGGACATCTTGCTAGTTATTCTTAGTCTATGTCAGTTAAGGACTCGTTTCCATTAATTCTGACTCTTCGTTGCACCAGAATGTGATTGTATGGTACCGTTAGGAAGTTTAGGACCTCCCAATACCTCCCCGCAGCTCTTCCTCACGGTTCAGCAACAACAACAACAACAACAGCAACAACAACGGCGGCGGCGCGGGGAGTGCGCGTCCTCACTCCGGCTTGGTTAGCCGCCATCGAACGTGTGCTCGACGGGGTTACCACGTAGGGGCTCGCTGTCAGCTCCTCGTCAAGGGCGGAGCCCGGTAACCCCCCGCACCCAATAGAAGCGGCGGACCGATCCCATCTGGGGCGGAGTCAACGAGCCGAGGGCGTGTCACTCCCTGCTGAGCATGCGCAGGAAGAGGGAGGTGACGTCAGATGCGCGCTGGACTTGAAGGAAGAGAGACGCCACCTCCGAGCGCTGCAATACCTCCCCGCATCTCTGGACTGGACCGTGCCTGATTCTGCCCCTGAGCCAAGGTGCACCTTGTGCTATCGACTGCCTGTCCTTCCCTGCCATCAATCCCTGTGTAAGTCAGTCTTGTCCCGTTTGTCTGTGGTCTGTCGGGGATAAGATAAGATTGTGTCTAAGTGCCTATCTCTTCTGTGCTTTACCTCTTACCTTGTAATCTACCCCTTTTCTGCACCACCAATTATATCCTCCTCCGGAGGTCTTGAGAACTGTACCCCTTGTGTCGTTTCATTTATCCCAGCCGTTGTGTCCTTTCCTTCATTGATTTAGCATAGCGCGATTTGGTCAACGTTGGGTGGAATCGGGTAAACTGTGCGAACACGGCGGCCATTCCGCTCAGCCCATCATAACATCTTAATCCGCGTGTCCGTAACAATTGGTGGCGAGGAGTGAGATCGGACCCGAAGCGCGTTTCACGCGCTCGAAATTATTAACGGCGAAATTTGATTTTGTTTTACAAAAATAAAAACCCGAATTTTGAAAGTCGCGCTATGGCAGATCAAGACGGCTGGGTTCCGCTAGAGCAGAGTGAGGCAGGGTCGATCCGGGACCAAATTGAGGGACATGAGGAGAGCGAAGCAGTGAGGACGGCAGGTTCGCAAAATGGCGTCCTCGCGCACGAGGTTGCGGGCGCGCAAAATGGCGCCTCGCACATAGCTACGGCGGCCGCACCAGCTGCACAAGTGGGAGGGATGGCCCAAATGCAGGCCCTCATGGAGCAATTTATGGCGCAAATGCAGGCGTCCCTCAAACTGCAGAGTGAGCAAATGAGGGCTGATAGTGAGCAAATGAGGGCTGATAGTGAGCAATTGGGTGAGCGATTGGAGGGCCAAATGGGGGTAATGAGGGACGAAGCGAGGGGTACCGGTGAGGGGTTAGACAATGGGATAAAAGAGGTAAAGAATGGGTTAACGGGGGTAGAAAACAGAATGGCCGCTCAAGAGAATCAAATGGAAGGGATGCAAAAGGGGTTAGAGG
The DNA here is from genome assembly GCF_964187855.1 of Myxine glutinosa. Taxonomy (NCBI): domain Eukaryota; kingdom Metazoa; phylum Chordata; class Myxini; order Myxiniformes; family Myxinidae; genus Myxine; species Myxine glutinosa. Next base: position 119,321 of record NW_027617169.1, on the reverse strand, counting down.
GGTTAGAAAACAGTATGGAAGGCAAATTGAGGGACATGAGGAACCAAGCGGAAAGGGAAGTTAAAAAAATGGGGCAGCAGATAGAGGGGGTCAGAATGGGGGTAGAAACTAAATTGGATGCTCACAGGGAGGAAATGGAGCAGATGAGGGTGGCATCTGGGCAGGAGATGCAAGTGATGGGAGAAGATCAGAAGAGGTGTGAGTGAGGAGGTCGGAGGAGTGCGCGAGGAGGTGAGGCACTGTAAGGAGCGCATGGAGAAGGAGGTGAGAAAGGGGACTGTAAAATTGCAAGGTGGTATAGAGGAGTTGACGCTGGGAGTAGAACAACTGACAGTGGGACAAAAGGAGTTGGGGGACCAGGTAAAGAAGAACACAGCGGTAATAGAGGGTTTTAAATCGACACAGAAGGAGATGAAAAAGGACGTAGGGGTAATTAAAAAAGAGTGTCAGACGGTACATGAGGACCTGACGAGGAAAATGAACAAGGTGGTAGAGGTAATGGAGGTTAAAGAGCGGGAGGTGCGGGAGCACATAGAAAAAAATAAGGTGGAGTTAGAGGAAGAAATTAAGGGGGCGCACGAGGAGATGAAGGAGGTGAAGCAGAAATTAGAAGAAGTGGAAGAAGGGGTGAGCGAAATTAAGAAGCGACGGAGAGAGGATAAGAAAGAGATAAAGGAGGAAGTAAAAGAATTGGTCCAAAGTCTGTGTTCGGATCGTGATGATGTGCTCATTAACCGGATGAGGGATTCGCAGGTGATGGAGGAGAAGCGAAGAGAAAGAGGACCCGGTGTAAGTGGTGACCAATATGGTCGTGCGTATGATGCGCCAGGTGATTTAATAAGCTTGGGGGTCGAGATAGACCCGGATGTTCGTGAGAGGCCAAGAGTGAGGTGTATGGCTGGTCCGGAGGGTATGGAACGAGGGTGCGAGCGAGAGGGTCCGGTGATGGGAGAGGTGCGAGGTGTGGGTGAGCAAGGTTGTGGTGGTATGGAATGGGTAGCGGGTAACGGAAGTGTGACCCATGCATCGACACCAACAGGGGTAGTTTTTAGAGGGACAGGGGAGGCACGAGAGCCCCTTGGGGGTAATGTACTGTGGGGGCCCGGCCGGTTCGGCCCCGCGCTGACCCCGCAAGGGGCGACGCACGGGGTCCGGCAGGTGGGCAACGACTCGCATACGAGGTGGTCCCACAAGGTCCCACTCGCGTCGTATGACGGCAAGAGTGATCTACGCGCGTACCTGGCGCAGTTTGACTGTGTGTGTAAGGGCAACGGTTGGGGTGAGGACGAAGGTGGAGTACACCTGGTGGCTGCATTGCGCGGCGCGGCGGCGGAGGTGCTGACGGCATTACCACCGGGTGCTCTCACCCTCACAGCCCTCCGCGATGCCCTAATTAATCGATTCGGCGTTGAACAGCAGAGCGAGCTTGTTAAAGCTCAGCTTCTGCTGCGAAAACGCAAGCCCCAGGAAGCCATCGGGGAACTTGCCCACGACATTCGCCGCACAGTGGGGATCGCACATGCTAGCATGGCAGCGGATTCCCGGGAAAGCCTGGCGCTGGACCATTTTATCCAGGCCCTCCCGGATATTGAGCTCCGGCAACAGCTCGCCATGTGGCGCCCGCAGACTCTGAGCCAGGCGGCTGACGCTGCGGCCCATTGGGAAGCAGCGAGGCCCCTGGCCCGGGGGAGCGAGCGTCACGCAATGGCGGTCCGCCAGGTGGGACCCCCGATGGAGGCCGGACCCCTTAGGGGGCCCGCCCCCGACGTGAGTCCTGACCTGGCGGGCATGGTCCGGAGGCTGGTGGACCAGCGCCTGGCGGGACCTGGACCATGGCAGGCGGCCCCGGAGGTGGCCCGCGGTGGACCACGAGCGGGTAATCCAATTCGGACCTTGAGGGGGGAAAATTTGGAATTCCGGAGACAAGCACCTTATCAGGTGAGGTGCTATACCTGCAACCGTCTGGGTCACCTGGCGCGGCATTGTCGAGCCACGCGCCGGGATGATCCCCGGCGGTTGAGGTCCTTAACTCCGCCCAGGGGGGAGCGGGTTAGCCGACCCCAGACACCCCCCCGCCAGACCCCGGGAAACTAGAAGGCCTTACACCGGCGAGCAGGCGCCCCCGTGGATTGCCTCGGCTTTAGATGCCGAGGCGGGACCCAGTACCTCTGAATAAGGGGGGCTTATTAGTGCCAGAGGACTGGGGGATTGATGAGCGATGTGGCCGGTGGGTAAGGGTGGCATCCCTGCCACCCTTCCCATGCGTGGGGCAAATGCGCTATAGATTAGGGGGTTGATGGCAGTGAAAACTAGCCCGGGTGGGTTAGGATATATCATGTGTAGGGATCTAGCGAAGATGACATTAGGTAACATTAAGGTTAGTTAGTGGCTGATACCTGTAGTGGGGACGCAGGTAGTTTAGTGTGGATGATAATGACGTGGGAGCGCAATAGTTTAAAGGGGCGACTGGGAAGCGCAAGTTTCAGAGGGGAGTAGTTAGATGAGATGATGCTGTGTGAGAACTGGACAGGTGTGTGGAGCAGTGTATGAGTAGTGAGTGTTGTGGATCAGCGCGAATGCGCTTGGGGGAGAGAAGGGTGCAGGCGGCACCAAGTATGAGTGCACAGGTGTGCAAGTACAGGTGTGTGGAATATATGGAGCAGAGAATGAGTGGTGTGGAGAGAGTTGGAGTAAGTGGTCCGGAGTGGTGTGCATGGTGCGAAGGTGTGGATGGGGGAAGAGTGGACCCCTTTTCACGAGTACCTGGGGAGGGTAGTTTAAAGAATAGTTAGAAGGTATAGGTAAATTGTGGTTGGATATTGGCATTTGTGGTGCGGTTGCAGAATGGTATTGTGGATGGGTGCATTAGTGTTGTGGAAATGGCTGGGCGTGTAGCCTGTTAGTGTGTGTAGTTGGTTTGGGCACTCCACCACTGTGCGGATGTCGGCCAGGTGAGGCCGCAGGTGGGCTCTGGGAGCCGTTAGTGTCAGTGGGTGCCTGAGGATCCCGGGTGTGGATCGGGCAGCCCGTGCCAGAGAGGGCACTGAGGGGGTGAGAGTGCGAGAGGGCCTTCCCCAGTTAGTTAGGTTAGGGTGAGGAGCAGGTAAGCTCGGGTGGCAACTACAGTGGTGGAGGTGTGCAGGTGGGTAGACCTGCTGGGAGAGCTACACGTCACAGCCCAGAAATTGTGCGAGGGCACCGGGAGAGGAATCGGGGGAGTGAGACCCCAAATTGAGAAGCACCACAGTTTGGTCAATGGGAATTGGTTTTTAGAACCCATAGTGTAAGTTGGCCAATGGATTGGCAGGGAAAGACCCCGGGTAATGTAAAGTTGTTAAAGTCATTTAGGAAATAGTTAGGATTGATGAACCTGTCGCACCATACGCAGCCACTTACCTGAGGTGATGATGATGACTCCACACCTGTGTTCCTTTGTTCTGTGTTGCAGGAAAGGAGAATTGCTGTGTGGATTTGTGAGACGCATCACGACGTGGATGAGACATTGGGGTGATTCCATCTCTCCCTCCTTAGGAGGGACTGATGATGAATTGGTGATGGCAAATTTTGATGTTGAGTTGGAGATGGCAAATTTTGATGTTGAGTTGGAAATGGCAAATTTGATTGGTTAGGAGGGAGAGAAGACGAATTTGGTTTATGGGAGGAACGGGGAAGACAGTAGGGACGTTTGTTGATGTGTAAAGTAGATGTTTATGGGTAGTGTTGTGTTTTGTGGATACAGTAAGGGGTAAGGGAGGGGCAATGTAGGTTACCTGGTTGGGGGGGGGGGGGGGGGGCGTACGGTAGGAACGTACCTGTCTCACCTGGTTCCCATGTGCCCCTAGTGTGCATTACTTGGTATTGCGTGCACTTTTGCGCCCTTACCACCTTACTCACTTGTTTTCTTTTGTCTCCCACCTCCGAGGATCTGGCTTTGGGGCAGAGAGAGAGGAGAGAGAGGTGCTGGCTCCGCAGTTGTGGGCCTGTACTTTCGCTGCTTGCTGCCTGGATCGATACACCATATGGACCGCAATTTTTGTGGCCGCCCACAATGGACCGCAGTCTTTTGCGGGCAAGCACCACCCGTTGATGGACCTTTGGGTCAACGTGGCACCTATGCCATACAGGTGAACCACTTATAGTTGGCCCCCCCTGACGGCCACAATTTAGAAATGGACGCGGTTGGCGCCTTTCTTTATTCCTAAAGAAGCCAGAAGGCCAAGAGAAGGCAAGACCAGCGGCAGAACATCGGCCGGCTGCGACACCACCGGTGACTATGAACACTTTATTGGTGCACCAGATGGTGCTGACTGTGTGTATGGGGTGGTGCTTTTGGTGCTTGGACGGGGTGCTCTGCACATTATTAAAGGCCGTAGGTCCACAGGGCACTCGTGGGTTGGTGTATCGATGCTGTCATGCGTGCTCTCTCTCTATGCATAACATCTGCATGTGTTCCTCAAAGAACAGGTCCTGGATCGTAGTGTAAATATCAGTGTAGTCTTGTATAAATGATGCTCCCTACCGGCTGTATGTTTAGTTTGAGGATTCTTTCCGCGATTCGGTTATCCTGTGGGTGTGTTTCTGTTAGGAGAAGGGTGCAACGTCGCAGGGGGACATATTTACTCATTTGTGAATATCTGTAAAACTGTCGCACTCAGGGTTGAGTTAATAGTAGAGGGAACTACATCTGAGTGCCACACTAAAGTAGGTAAAAATTTATCGGGTCGGGACGCCCCGAGGTAGAGAAGGGTGCAATGTTGCGGATATGGGATTTGGCCTCCATCCATATCCGCTTGTAAATATTCCCCTATTTCCCCAATACTCCCCAACTATCCCCAATCCCCCATTCCCTAGTCCCATTGTCTGTAAACAACACTCTGTAGCCCCGACCTTCCCCTTTTCCCCCATTAAATGTCGTGCCCAGGTTCACCGCATCTCACGTAGACAACTATAGGACATCTTGCTAGTTATTCTTAGTCTATGTCAGTTAAGGACTCGTTTCCATTAATTCTGACTCTTCGTTGCACCAGAATGTGATTGTATGGCACCGTTAGGAAGTTTAGGACCTCCCAATACCTCCCCGCAGCTCTTCCTCACGGTTCAGCAACAACAATAACAACAACAGCAACAACAACGGCGGCGGCGCGGGGAGTGCGCGTCCTCACTCCGGCTTGGTTAGCCGCCATCGAACGTGTGCTCGACGGGGTTACCATGTAGGGGCTCGCTGTCAGCTCCTCGTCAAGGGCGGAGCCCGGTAACCCCCCGCACCCAATAGAAGCGGCGGACCGATCCCATCTGGGGCGGAGTCAACGAGCCGAGGGCGTGTCACTCCCCGCTGAGCATGTGCAGGAAGAGGGAGGTGACGTCAGATGCGCGCTGGACTTGAAGGAAGAGAGACGCCACCTCCGAGCGCTGCAATACCTCCCCGCATCTCTGGACTGGACCGTGCCTGATTCTGCCCCTGAGCCAAGGTGCACCTTGTGCTATCGACTGCCTGTCCTTCCCTGCCATCAATCCCTGTGTAAGTCAGTCTTGTCCCGTTTGTCTGTGGTCTGTCGGGGATAAGATAAGATTGTGTCTAAGTGCCTATCTCTTCTGTGCTTTACCTCTTACCTTGTAATCTACCCCTTTTCTGCACCACCAATTATATCCTCCTCCGGAGGTCTTGAGAACTGTACCCCATTGTGTCGTTTCATTTATCCCAGCCGTTGTGTCCTTTCCTTCATTGATTTAGCATAGCGCGATTTGGTCAACGTCGGGTGGAATCGGGTAAACTGTGCGAACATGGCGGCCATTCCGCTCGTCCCATCATAACATGTTTATCCGCATGTCCGTAACAATTGGTGGCGAGGAGTGAGATCGGACCCGAAGCGCGCTTCACGCGCTCGAAATTATTAACGGCGAAATTTGATTTTGTTTTACAAAAATAAAAACCCGAATTTTGAAAGTCGCGCTATGGCAGATCAAGACGGCTGGGTTCCGGTAGAGGAGAGTGAGGCAGGGTCGATCCAGGACCAAATTGAGGGACATGAGGAGAGCGAAGCAGTGAGGACGGCAGGTTCGCAAAATGGCGTCCTCGCGCACGAGGTTGCGGGCGCGCAAAATGGCGCCTCGCACATAGCTACGGCGGCCGCACCAGCTGCACAAGTGGGAGGGATGGCCCAAATGCAGGCCCTCATGGAGCAATTTATGGCGCAAATGCAGGCGTCCCTCAAACTGCAGAGTGAGCAAATGAGGGCTGATAGTGAGCAAATTAGGGCTGATAGTGAGCGATTGGGTGAGCGATTGGAGGGTCAAATGGGGGTAATGAGGGACGAAGCGAGGGGTACCGGTGAGGGGTTAGACAATGGGATAAAAGAGGTAAAGAATGGGTTAACGGGGGTAGAAAACAGAATGGCCGCTCAAGAGAATCAAATGGAAGGGATGCAAAAGGGGTTAGAGGGGTTAGAAAACAGTATGGAAGGCAAATTGAGGGACATGAGGGACCAAGCGGAAAGGGAAGTTAAAAAAAATGGGGCAGCAGATAGAGGGGGTCAGAATGGGGGTAGAAACTAAATTGGATGCTCACAGGGAGGAAATGGAGCAGATGAGGGTGGCATCTGGGCAGGAGATGCAAGTGATGGGAGAAGAGATCAGAAGAGGTGTGAGTGAGGAGGTCGGAGGAGTGCGCGAGGAGGTGAGGCACTGTAAGGAGCGCATGGAGAAGGAGGTGAGAAAGGGGACTGTAAAATTGCAAGGTGGTATAGAGGAGTTGACGCTGGGAGTAGAACAACTGACAGTGGGACAAAAGGAGTTGGGGGACCAGGTAAAGAAGAACACAGCGGTAATAGAGGGTTTAAAATCGACACAGAAGGAGATGAAAAAGGACGTAGGGGTAATTAAAAAAGAGTGTCAGACGGTACATGAGGACCTGACGAGGAAAATGAACAAGGTGGTAGAGGTAATGGAGGTTAAAGAGCGGGAGGTGCGGCAGCACATAGAAAAAAATAAGGTGGAGTTAGAGGAAGAAATTAAGGGGACGCACGAGGAGATGAAGGAGGTGAAGCAGAAATTAGAAGAAGTGGAAGAAGGGGTGAGCGAAATTAAGAAGCGACGGAGAGAGGATAAGAAAGAGATAAAGGAGGAAGTAAAAGAATTGGTCCAAAGTCTGTGTTCGGATCGTGATGATGTGCTCATTAACCGGATGAGGGATTCGCAGGTGATGGAGGAGAAGCGAAGAGAAAGAGGACCCGGTGTAAGTGGTGACCAATATGGTCGTGCGTATGATGCGCCAGGTGATTTAATAAGCTTGGGGGTCGAGATAGACCCGGATGTTCGTGAGAGGCCAAGAGTGAGGTGTATGGCTGGTCCGGAGGGTATGGAACGAGGGTGCGAGCGAGAGGGTCCAGTGATGGGAGAGGTGCGAGGTGTGGGTGAGCAAGGTTGTGGTGGGATGGAATGGGTAGCGGGTTGCGGAAGTGTGACCCATGCATCGACACCAACAGGGGTAGTTTTTAGAGGGACAGGGGAGGCATGAGAGCCCCTTGGGGGTAATGTACTGTGGGGGCCCGGCCGGTTCGGCCCCGCGCTGACCCCGCAAGGGGCGACGCACGGGGTCCGGCAGGCGGGCAACGACTCGCATACGAGGTGGTCCCACAAGGTCCCACTCGCGCCGTATGACGGCAAGAGTGATCTACGCGCGTACCTGGCGCAGTTTGACTGTGTGTGTAAGGGCAACGGTTGGGGTGAGGACGAAGGTGGAGTACATCTGGTGGCCGCATTGCGCGGCGCGGTGGCGGAGGTGCTGACGGCATTACCACCGGGTGCTCTCACCCTGCCAGCCCTCTGCGATGCCCTAATTAATCGATTCGGCGTTGAACAGCAGAGCGAGCTTGTTAAAGCTCAGCTCGCGCTGCGAAAACGCAAGCCCCAGGAAGCCATCGGGGAACTTGCCCACGACATTCGCCGCGCAGTGGGGATCGCACATGCTAGCATGGCAGCGGATTCCCGGGAAAGCCTGGCGCTGGACCATTTTATCCAGGCCCTCCCGGATATTGAGCTCCGGCAACAGCTCGCCATGTGGCGCCCGCAGACTCTGAGCCAGGCGGCTGACGCTGCGGCCCATTGGGAAGCAGCGAGGCCCCTGGCCCGGGGGAGCGAGTGTCACGCAATGGCGGTCCGCCAGGTGGGACCCCCGATGGAGGCCGGACCCCTTAGGGGGCCCGCCCCCGACGTGAGTCCTGACCTGGCGGGGATGGTCCGGAGGCTGGTGGACCAGCGCCTGGCCGGACCTGGACCATGGCAGGCGGCCCCGGAGGTGGCCCGTGGTGGACCACGAGCGGGTAATCCAATTCGGACCTTGAGGGGGGAAAATTTGGAATTCCGGAGACAAGCACCTTATCAGGTGAGGTGCTATACCTGCAACCGTCTGGGTCACCTGGCGCGGCATTGTCGAGCCATGCGCCGGGATGATCCCCGGCGGTTGAGGTCCTTAACTCCGCCCAGGGGGGAGCGGGTTAGCCGACCCCAGACACCCCCCCGCCAGACCCCGGGAAACTAGAAGGCCTTACACCGGCGAGCAGGCGCCCCCGTGGATTGCCTCGGCTTTAGATGCCGAGGCGGGACCCAGTACCTCTGAATAAGGGGGGCTTATTAGTGCCAGAGGACTGGGGGATTGATGAGCGATGTGCCCGGTGGGTAAGGGTGGCATCCCTGCCACCCTTCCCATGCGTGGGGCAAATGCGCTATAGATTAGGGGGTTGATGGCAGTGAAAACTAGCCCGGGTGGGTTAGGATATATCATGTGTAGGGATCTAGCGAAGATGACATTAGGTAACGTTAAGGTTAGTTAGTGACTGATACCTGTAGTGGGGACGCAGGTAGTTTAGTGTGGATGATAATGACGTGGGAGCGCAATAGTTTAAAGGGGCGACTGGGAAGCGCAAGTTTCAGAGGGGAGTAGTTAGATGAGATGATGCTGTGTGAGAACTCGACAGGTGTGTGGAGCAGTGTATGAGTAGTGAGTGTTGTGGATCAGCGCGAATGCGCTTGGGGGAGAGAAGGGTGCAGGCGGCACCAAGTATGAGTGCACAGGTGTGCAAGTACAGGTGTGTGGAATATATGGAGCAGAGAATGAGTGGTGTGGAGAGAGTTGGAGTAAGTGGTCCGGAGTGGTGTGCATGGTGCGAAGGTGTGGATGGGGGAAGAGTGGACCCCTTTTCACGAGTACCCGGGGAGGGTAGTTTAAAGAATAGTTAGAAGGTATAGGTAAATTGTGGTTGGATATTGGCATTTGTGGTGCGGTTGCAGAATGGTATTGTGGATGGGTGCATTAGTGTTGTGGAAATGGCTGGGCGTGTAGCCTGTTAGTGTGTGTAGTTGGTTTGGGCACTCCACCACTGTGAGGATGTCGGCCAGGTGAGGCCGCAGGTGGGCTCTGGGAGCCGTTAGTGTCAGTGGGTGCCTGAGGATCCCGGGTGTGGATCGGGCAGCCCGTGCCAGAGAGGGCACTGAGGGGGTAAGAGTGCGAGAGGGCCTTCCCCAGTTAGTTAGGTTAGGGTGAGGAGCAGGTAAGCTCGGGTGGCAACTACAGTGGTGGAGGTGTGCAGGTGGGTAGACCTGCTGGGAGAGCTACACGTCACAGCCCAGAAATTGTGCGAGGGCACCGGGAAAGGAATCGGGGGAGTGAGACCCCAAATTGAGAAGCACCACAGTTTGGTCAATGGGAATTGGTTTTTAGAACCCATAGTGTAAGTTGGCCAATGGATTGGCAGGGAAAGACCCCGGGTAATGTAAAGTTGTTAAAGTCATTTAGGAAATAGTTAGGATTGATGAACCTGTCGCACCATACGCAGCCACTTACCTGAGGTGATGATGATGACTCCACACCTGTGTTCCTTTGTTCTGTGTTGCAGGAAAGGAGAATTGCTGTGTGGATTTGTGAGACGCATCACGACGTGGATGAGACATTGGGGTGATTCCATCTCTCCCTCCTTAGGAGGGACTGCTGATGAATTGGTGATGGCAAATTTTGATGTTGAGTTGGAAATGGCAAATTTGATTGGTTAGGAGGGAGAGAAGACGAATTTGGTTTATGGGAGGAACGGGGAAGACAGTAGGGACGTTTGTTGATGTGTAAAGTAGATGTTTATGGGTAGTGTTGTGTTTTGTGGATACAGTAAGGGGTAAGGGAGGGGCAATGTAGGTTACCTGGTGGGGGGGGGGGGGGGGCGTACGGTAGGAACGTACCTGTCTCACCTGGTTCCCATGTGCCCCCTAGTGTGCATTACTTGGTATTGCGTGCACTTTTGCGCCCTTACCACCTTACTCACTTGTTTTCTTTTGTCTCCCACCTCCGAGGATCTGGCTTTGGGGCAGAGAGAGAGAGAGGAGAGAGAGGTGCTGGGTCCGCAGTTGTGGGCCTGTACTTTCGCTGCTTGCTGCCTGGATCGATACACCATATGGACCGCAATTTTTGTGGCCGCCCACAATGGACCGCAGTCTTTTGCGGGCAAGCACCACCCGTTGATGGACCTTTGGGTCAACGTGGCACCTATGCCATACAGGTGAACCACTTATAGTTGCCCCCCCCTGACGGCCACAATTTAGAAATGGACGCGGTTGGCGCCTTTCTTTATTCCTAAAGAAGCCAGAAGGCCAAGAGAAGGCAAGACCAGCGGCAGAACATCGGCCGGCTGCGACACCACCGGTGACTATGAACACTTTATTGGTGCACCGGATGGTGCTGACTGTGTGTATGGGGTGGTGCTTTTGGTGCTTGGACGGGGTGCTCTGCACATTATTAAAGGCCGTAGGTCCACAGGGCACTCGTGGGTTGGTGTATCGATGCTGGCATGCGTGCTCTTTCTCTATGCATAACATCTGCATGTGTTCCTCAAAGAACAGGTCCTGGATCGTAGTGTAAATATCAGTGTAGTCTTGTATAAATGATGCTCCCTACCGGCTGTATGTTTAGTTTGAGGATTCTTTCCGCGATTCGGTTATCCTGTGGGTGTGTTTCTGTTAGGAGAAGGGTGCAACGTCGCAGGGGGACATATTTACTCATTTGTGAATATCTGTAAAACTGTCGCACTCAGGGTTGAGTTAATAGTAGAGGGAACTACATCTGATTGCCACACTAAAGTAGGTAAAAATTTATCGGGTCGGGACGCCCCGAGGTAGAGAAGGGTGCAATGTTGCGGATATGAGATTGGCCTCCATCCATATCCGTTTGTAAATATTCCCCTATTTCCTCCATACTTCCCATCTATCCCCAATCCCCCATTCCCTAGTCCCATTTTCTGTAAACAACACTCTGTAGACCCGACCTTCCCCTATTTCCCCCATTAAATGTCGCATCCAGGTCCACCGCATCTCACGTAGACAACTATAGGACATCTTGCTAGTTATTCTTAGTCTATGTCAGTTAAGGACTCGTTTTCATTAATTCTGACTCTTCGTTGCACCAGAATGTGATTGTATGGCACCGTTAGGAAGTTTAGGACCTCCCAATACCTCCCCGCAGCTCTTCCTCACGGTTCAGCAACAACAACAACAACAGCAACAACAACGGCGGCGGCGCGGGGAGTGCGCGTCCTCACTCCGGCTTGGTTAGCCGCCATCGAACGTGTGCTCGACGGGGTTACCACGTAGGGGCTCGCTGTCAGCTCCTCGTCAAGGGCGGAGCCCGGTAACCCCCCGCACCCAATAGAAGCGGCGGACCGATCCCATCTGGGGCAGAGTCAACGAGCCGAGGGCGTGTCACTCCCCGCTGAGCATGCGCAGGAAGAGGGAGGTGACGTCAGATGCGCGCTGGACTTGAAGGAAGAGAGACGCCACCTCCGAGCGCTGCAATACCTCCCCGCATCTCTGGACTGGACCGTGCCTGATTCTGCCCCTGAGCCAAGGTGCACCTTGTGCTATCGACTGCCTGTCCTTCCCTGCCATCAATCCCTGTGTAAGTCAGTCTTGTCCCGTTTGTCTGTGGTCTGTCAGGGATAAGATAAGATTGTGTCTAAGTGCCTATCTCTTCTGTGCTTTACCTCTTACCTTGTAATCTACCCCTTTTCTGCACCACCAATTATATCCTCCTCCGGAGGTCTTGAGAACTGTACCCCTTGTGTCGTTTCATTTATCCCAGCCGTTGTGTCCTTTCCTTCATTGATTTAGCATAGCGCGATTTGGTCAACGTCGGGTGGAATCGGGTAAACTGGGCGAACACGGCGGCCATTCCGCTCGGCCCATCATAACATGTTAATCCGCGTGTCCGTAACAATTGGTGGCGAGGAGTGAGATCGGACCCGAAGCGCGCTTCACGCGCTCGAAATTATTAACGGCGAAATTTGATTTTGTTTTACAAAAATAAAAACCCGAATTTTGAAAGTCGCGCTTTGGCAGATCAAGACGGCTGGGTTCCGGTAGAGGAGAGTGAGGCAGGGTCGATCCAGGACCAAATTGAGGGACATGAGGAGAGCGAAGCAGTGAGGACGGCAGGTTCGCAAAATGGCGTCCTCACGCACGAGGTTGCGGGCGCGCAAAATGGCACCTCGCACATAGCTACGGCGGCCGCACCAGCTGCACAAGTGGGAGGGATGGCCCAAATGCAGGCCCTCATGGAGCAATTTATGGCGCAAATGCAGGCGTCCCTCAAACTGCAGAGTGAGCAAATGAGGGCTGATAGTGAGCAAATGAGGGCTGATAGTGAGCGATTGGGTGAGCGATTGGAGGGCCAAATGGGGGTAATGAGGGACGAAGCGAGGGGTACCGGTGAGGGGTTAGACAATGGGATAAAAGAGGTAAAGAATGGGTTAACGGGGGTAGAAAACAGAATGGCCGCTCAAGAGAATCAAATGGAAGGGATGCAAAAGGGGTTAGAGGGGTTAGAAAACAGTATGGAAGGCAAATTGAGGGACATGAGGGACCAAGCGGAAAGGGAAGTTAAAAAAATGGGGCAGCAGATAGAGGGGGTCAGAATGGGGGTAGAAACTAAATTGGATGCTCACAGGGAGGAAATGGAGCAGATGAGGGTGGCATCTGGGCAGGAGATGCAAGTGATGGGAGAAGAGATCAGAAGAGGTGTGAGTGAGGAGGTCGGAGGAGTGCGCGAGGAGGTGAGGCACTGTAAGGAGCGCATGGAGAAGGAGGTGAGAAAGGGGACTGTGAAATTGCAAGGTGGTATAGAGGAGTTGACGCTGGGAGTAGAACAACTGACAGTGGGACAAAAGGAGTTGGGGGACCAGGTAAAGAAGAACACAGCGGTAATAGAGGGTTTAAAATCGACACAGAAGGAGATGAAAAAGGACGTAGGGGTAATTAAAAAAGAGTGTCAGACGGTACATGAGGACCTGACGAGGAAAATGAACAAGGTGGTAGAGGTAATGGAGGTTAAAGAGCGGGAGGTGCGGGAGCACATAGAAAAAAATAAGGTGGAGTTAGAGGAAGAAATTAAGGGGACGCACGAGGAGATGAAGGAGGTGAAGCAGAAATTAGAAGAAGTGGAAGAAGGGGTGAGCGAAATTAAGAAGCGACGGAGAGAGGATAAGAAAGAGATAAAGGAGGAAGTAAAAGAATTGGTCCAAAGTCTGTGTTCGGATCGTGATGATGTGCTCATTAACCGGATGAGGGATTCGCAGGTGATGGAGGAGAAGCGAAGAGAAAGAGGACCCGGTGTAAGTGGTGACCAATATGGTCGTGCGTATGATGCGCCAGGTGATTTAATAAGCTTGGGGGTCGAGATAGACCCGGATGTTCGTGAGAGGCCAAGAGTGAGGTGTATGGCTGGTCCGGAGGGTATGGAACGAAGGTGCGAGCGAGAGGGTCCGGTGATGGGAGAGGTGCGAGGTGTGGGTGAGCAAGGTTGTGGTGGGATGGAATGGGTAGCGGGTTGCGGAAGTGTGACCCATGCATCGACACCAACAGTGGTAGTTTTTAGAGGGACAGGGGAGGCACGAGAGCCCCTTGGGGGTAATGTACTGTGGGGGCCCGGCTGGTTCGGCCCCGCGCTGACCCCGCAAGGGGCGACGCACGGGGTCCGGCAGGCGGGCAACGACTCGCATACGAGGTGGTCCCACAAGGTCCCACTCGCGCCGTATGACGGCAAGAGTGATCTACGCGCGTACCTGGCGCAGTTTGACTGTGTGTGTCAGGGCAACGGTTGGGGTGAGGACGAAGGTGGAGTACACCTGGTGGCCGCATTGCGCGGCGCGGCGGCGGAGGTGCTGACGGCATTACCACCGGGTGCTCTCACCCTGCCAGCCCTCCGCGATGCCCTAATTAATCGATTCGGCGTTGAACAGCAGAGCGAGCTTGTTAAAGCTCAGCTCGCGCTGCGAAAACGCAAGCCCCAGGAAGCCATCGGGGAACTTGCCCACGACATTCGCCGCGCAGTGGGGATCGCACATGCTAGCATGGCAGCGGATTCCCGGGAAAGCCTGGCGCTGGACCATTTTATCCAGGCCCTCCCGGATATTGAGCTCCGGCAACAGCTCGCCATGTGGCGCCCGCAGACTCTGAGCCAGGCGGCTGACGCTGCGGCCCATTGGGAAGCAGCGAGGCCCCTGGCCCGGGGGAGCGAGTGTCACGCAATGGCGGTCTGCCAGGTGGGACCCCCGATGGAGGCCGGACCCCTTAGGGGGCCCACCCCCGACGTGAGTCCTGACCTGGCGGGGATGGTCCGGAGGCTGGTGGACCAGCGCCTGGCGGGACCTGGACCATGGCAGGCGGCCCCGGAGGTGGCCCGCGGTGGACCACGAGCGGGTAATCCAATTCGGACCTTGAGGGGGGAAAATTTGGAATTCCGGAGACAAGCACCTTATCAGGTGAGGTGCTATACCTGCAACCGTCTGGGTCACCTGGCGCGGCATTGTCGAGCCATGCGCCAGGATGATCCCCGGCGGTTGAGGTCCTTAACTCCGCCCAGGGGGGAGCGGGTTAGCCGACCCCAGACACCCCCCCGCCAGACCCCGGGAAACTAGAAGGCCTTACACCGGCGAGCAGGCGCCCCCGTGGATTGCCTCGGCTTTAGATGCCGAGGCGGGACCCAGTACCTCTGAATAAGGGGGGCTTATTAGTGCCAGAGGACTGGGGGATTGATGAGCGATGTGCCCGGTGGGTAAGGGTGGCATCCCTGCCACCCTTCCCATGCGTGGGGCAAATGCGCTATAGATTAGGGGGTTGATGGCAGTGAAAACTAGCCCGGGTGGGTTAGGATATATCATGTGTAGGGATCTAGCGAAGATGACATTAGGTAACGTTAAGGTTAGTTAGTGACTGATACCTGTAGTGGGGACGCAGGTAGTTTAGTGTGGATGATAATGACGTGGGAGCGCAATAGTTTAAAGGGGCGACTGGGAAGCACAAGTTTCAGAGGGGAGTAGTTAGATGAGATGATGCTGTGTGAGAACTGGACAGGTGTGTGGAGCAGTGTATGAGTAGTGAGTGTTGTGGATCAGCGCGAATGCGCTTGGGGGAGAGAAGGGTGCAGGCGGCACCAAGTATGAGTGCACAGGTGTGCAAGTACAGGTGTGTGGAATATATGGAGCAGAGAATGAGTGGTGTGGAGAGAGTTGGAGTAAGTGGTCCGGAGTGGTGTGCATGGTGCGAAGGTGTGGATGGGGGAAGAGTGGACCCCTTTTCACGAGTACCCGGGGAGGGTAGTTTAAAGAATAGTTAGAAGGTATAGGTAAATTGTGGTTGGATATTGGCATTTGTGGTGCGGTTGCAGAATGGTATTGTGGATGGGTGCATTAGTGTTGTGGAAATGGCTGGGCGTGTAGCCTGTTAGTGTGTGTAGTTGGTTTGGGCACTCCACCACTGTGAGGATGTCGGCCAGGTGAGGCCGCAGGTGGGCTCTGGGAGCCGTTAGTGTCAGTGGGTGCCTGAGGATCCCGGGTGTGGATCGGGCAGCCCATGCCAGAGAGGGCACTGAGGGGGTGAGAGTGCGAGAGGGCCTTCCCCAGTTAGTTAGGTTAGGGTGAGGAGCAGGTAAGCTCGGGTGGCAACTACAGTGGTGGAGGTGTGCAGGTGGGTAGACCTGCTGGGAGAGCTACACGTCACAGCCCAGAAATTGTGCGAGGGCACCGGGAAAGGAATCGGGGGAGTGAGACCCCAAATTGAGAAGCACCACAGTTTGGTCAATGGGAATTGGTTTTTAGAACCCATAGTGTAAGTTGGCCAATGGATTGGCAGGGAAAGACCCCGGGTAATGTAAAGTTGTTAAAGTCATTTAGGAAATAGTTAGGATTGATGAACCTGTCGCACCATACGCAGCCACTTACCTGAGGTGATGATGATGACTCCACACCTGTGTTCCTTTGTTCTGTGTTGCAGGAAAGGAGAATTGCTGTGTGGATTTGTGAGACGCATCACGACGTGGATGAGACATTGGGGTGATTCCATCTCTCCCTCCTTAGGAGGGACTGATGATGAATTGGTGATGGCAAATTTTGATGTTGAGTTGGAAATGGCAAATTTGATTGGTTAGGAGGGAGAGAAGACGAATTTGGTTTATGGGAGGAACGGGGAAGACAGTAGGGACGTTTGTTGATGTGTAAAGTAGATGTTTATGGGTAGTGTTGTGTTTTGTGGATACAGTAAGGGGTAAGGGAGGGGCAATGTAGGTTACCTGGTGGGGGGGGGGGGGGGGCGTACGGTAGGAACGTACCTGTCTCACCTGGTTCCCATGTGCCCCTAGTGTGCATTACTTGGTATTGCGTGCACTTTTGCGCCCTTACCACCTTACTCACTTGTTTTCTTTTGTCTCCCACCTCCGAGGATCTGGCTTTGGGGCAGAGAGAGAGGAGAGAGAGGTGCTGGCTCCGCAGTTGTGGGCCTGTACTTTCGCTGCTTGCTGCCTGGATCGATACACCATATGGACCGCAATTTTTGTGGCCGCCCACAATGGACCGCAGTCTTTTGCGGGCAAGCACCACCCGTTGATGGACCTTTGGGTCAACGTGGCACCTATGCCATACAGGTGAACCACTTATAGTTGCCCCCCCCTGACGGCCACAATTTAGAAATGGATGCGGTTGGCGCCTTTCTTTATTCCTAAAGAAGCCAGAAGGCCAAGAGAAGGCAAGACCAGCGGCAGAACATCGGCCGGCTGCGACACCACCGGTGACTATGAACACTTTATTGGTGCACCGGATGGTGCTGACTGTGTGTATGGGGTGGTGCTTTTGGTGCTTGGACGGGGTGCTCTGCACATTATTAAAGGCCGTAGGTCCACAGGGCACTCGTGGGTTGGTGTATCGATGCTGGCATGCGTGCTCTCTCTCTATGCATAACATCTGCATGTGTTCCTCAAAGAACAGGTCCTGGATCGTCGTGTAAATTTCAGTGTAGTCTTGTATAAATGATGCTCCCTACCGGCTGTATGTTTAGTTTGAGGATTCTTTCCGCGATTCGGTTATCCTGTGGGTGTGTTTCTGTTAGGAGAAGGGTGCAACGTCGCAGGGGGACATATTTACTCATTTGTGAATATCTGTAAAACTGTCGCACTCAGGGTTGAGTTAATAGTAGAGGGAACTACATCTGAGTGCCACACTAAAGTAGGTAAAAATTTATCGGGTCGGGACGCCCCGAGGTAGAGAAGGGTGCAATGTTGCGGATATGAGATTGGCCTCCATCCATATCCGCTTGTAAATATTCCCCTATTTCCTCCATACTTCCCAACTATCCCCAATCCCCCATTCCCTCGTCCCATTTTCTGTAAACAACACTCTGTAGACCCGACCTTCCCCTATTTCCCCCATTAAATGTCGCATCCAGGTCCACCGCATCTCACGTAGACAACTATAGGACATCTTGCTAGTTATTCTTAGTCTATGTCAGTTAAGGACTCGTTTTCATTAATTCTGACTCTTCGTTGCACCAGAATGTGATTGTATGGCACCGTTAGGAAGTTTAGGACCTCCCAATACCTCCCCGCAGCTCTTCCTCACGGTTCAGCAACAACAACAACAACAGCAACAACAACGGCGGCGGCGCGGGGAGTGCGCGTCCTCACTCCGGCTTGGTTAGCCGCCATCGAACGTGTGCTCGACGGGGTTACCACGTAGGGGCTCGCTGTCAGCTCCTCGTCAAGGGCGGAGCCCGGTAACCCCCCGCACCCAATAGATGCGGCGGACCGATCCCATCTGGGGCGGAGTCAACGAGCCGAGGGCGTGTCACTCCCCGCTGAGCATGCGCAGGAAGAGGGAGGTGACGTCAGATGCGCGCTGGACTTGAAGGAAGAGAGACGCCACCTCCGAGCGCTGCAATACCTCCCCGCATCTCTGGACTGGACCGTGCCTGATTCTGCCCCTGAGCCAAGGTGCACCTTGTGCTATCGACTGCCTGTCCTTCCCTGCCATCAATCCCTGTGTAAGTCAGTCTTGTCCCGTTTGTCTGTGGTCTGTCGGGGATAAGATAAGATTGTGTCTAAGTGCCGATCTCTTCTGTGCTTTACCTCTTACCTTGTAATCTACCCCTTTTCTGCACCACCAATTATATCCTCCTCCGGAGGTCTTGAGAACTGTACCCCTTGTGTCGTTTCATTTATCCCAGCCGTTGTGTCCTTTCCTTCATTGATTTAGCATAGCGCGATTTGGTCAACGTCGGGTGGAATCGGGTAAACTGTGCGAACACGGCGGCCATTCCGCTCGGCCCATCATAACATCTTAATCCGCGTGTCCGTAACAATATGTATGCAATGTATGTGCAGAACATAATATTTAGACATAAATAGATATTTAGACACACAACAAAACAGAGGCTGTTACAAAAATTGTTCAAAGTGCTGCCCATTCTCATGAATGCATTTATCAACTCTTTTCACCACAGAGTAGCATAACCTGCCAACATAAATCAACAGTCATTTGTGCGCAAGTATCAACAATTTTCTGTTTAAGTTGCTGAATCGTCCGGGGTTTCTGAGTGTAAACCGCAATCTTTAGAGTGCCCCAGAGGAAAAAATATGGTGGAGTAAGATCTGGTGATCGGGCAGATACTCAACTTGTCCACTGCATCCAATCCACCGCTGAGGGAAATGTTGATCCAACCAATTGTGCACAACGATACTGTAATGGGCTGGTGCCCCATCATGCTGGAACCACATTTCGTCAATATTAGGCCAGTTAGCAACAGCTGTAAGAAATCAGTTGTTCAGCATAGCCACATAACTCTCACCTGTCACTTGTCAAAAAAGAACGGGCCCACGAGACCAGCAGCACAAATCCCAACCTAAACGGTGACACCTGTGGTGTTGACATCCTTTTCAATTTCAACTTGTGGATTTTCACTTGCCAAATAAACAGTGTTGTGCCGATTGACATGGCCATTCAACTTAAAAGTTTCTTCATCACTCCAAAAGCTTTTTTCAGGAAAGGTGTCATCCTCGACACATGTTTGTCTAAAATTTTTGCAAAACCCCACTCGCCGGCCGATCTGGATCGTCTTCAGTCATAGCCTGGAGCAAATGAGGATGATCTGGTTTCAAGTTGAGCTCGTGAAGCATCCTCTGAATGGATGTTCTTGAAATACCAATTTCTTGTTTTGCTCACCTGGTAGACTTTTTTGGACTTCGGCTAAAAGTAGCTTCAACAACGTGTTTGTTTTCTCCGGTGCAGATGGACGTTGGTCTTTCAGGTTTTACCAAGTATTTAACTGAACCAGTGGTTTCAAAGCGCTTGATAAGGTTGGCCACTGTGTCTCGTTTTATTAACCAGTGAAGGTGCTCTTCAAAAATGTGGCACGTCTCACTCTTATTGACCGTTTTGTAAAATGTCTTCACAATAAAGACATGTCTGTGTAATGTTGGTCATTACGGTCCTCCATGATTCAAATCGTCCACTTTTGGGGATTCTGAAATCAAAATAATTATCAATAAATAACATCAAACAAACATCAATTAATAATCAAAATAATAACAATAAATTATAAAATAATAATGAAATTGTAGTGACTGTTGTTCGGCAACTGCCCTATTACTTCTGGGCCACACTGCGCACTGAGCACCGGACTTGTGTTGGTAAAAAGCAGACATGGCTGCTAACATTTTACAAGTTACAACATCAGTTCAGTACGCACTGCGGTACTGTACTGCATTAACTCAATGATGTCTTGAGGCTTTGTTTTTCTCTCAGCGGTTCGTCGATTGCACTGCAATTACTTTCGTTCCCTGTTTTTTTTCCCAGTCTTTCACCCGATACTTCCTTGTTTAAAATCTCAACTCAGAAAAAAAATAAATATATATTTCCTTCTCTGCTCTTATTCATTTATTCATTCTTCTTATTTGTTCGTTCGTTCTTCGACCGCATTGTTCATGATCACGTGATCACGTTGTTAAAAATGTTTAAACTTTCCCCTGAAGAACTGTATTCTGTCGTATATTATTACACCTTCTTCTTCTTCTTCTTCTATAAAAGGATGCTTTCGACTTGCTCACCAAATCTATTCATTCCAAAAAAAAATTCCATCTCTTACAGTTGCTTTTTTCTACATTCCTGAAACTCTCCTGCACTCCACCCCTTCTTCAGCGTCCTCAAACGTATTTTTGACTCGAAGGTCTCAAGAAACTCATTTTGCAATAAATGTTCGTTTCCCATTAATCGTACACTTTTCAAAATCCAATCTCACCCCTCCCCTCCAAATCTTCCACATCACCCCTTCCCTTCAAAACTTCCCCATCACCCCTCGCCTCCAAAACTTCCCCATCACCCCTCCCCTCCAAATCTACCCCCTTGCCCCTCCCCTCCAAATCTTCCCCATCACCCCATCCCTTTCAAATCTTCCCCCTTGCCCCTCCCCTCCAAATCTTCCCCATCACCCCTTCCCTCCAAAATTTCCCCATCACCCCTCCCCTCCAAAACTTCCCCATCACCCCTCCCCTCCTAATATACTCCCTTGCCTCTCTCCTCCAAATCTTCCCCATCACCCATCTCTTTCAAATCTTCCCCCTTGCCCCTCCCCTCCAAATCTTCCCCATCACCCATCCCTTTCAATTCTCCCCCCTTGCCCCTTCCCTCCTAAACTCCCCCCACACCCCTCCCCTCTGAGACTCTCCCTCGCTCCTCCCCTCCTAGACTCCTCTCTCACCCCTCCTCCTCAAAGCGTCCTCCCCGCTTCTTCCCCCTTCCAACTTTCACCTTCATCTCCCCCAACCTTCTGCCTCGCTCTTCCCCCTCCTCAAATAACCCCTCACTGTGCCTCACCCAATCACCATCAAACCTTTTGTCTGCCCCATTCTTCCCTTTCTCCAAGCTATTCTGAAATCTCTGACACACCTTCAACAGCTCTCCCTACCTCTTCCTCCTCTTCCACATCTTACCCTACCCCTCCCCCCCCCTGTTCTGTATCCGATGCTCCCCCTTCCTCTTCATTAATGGTATGGACCTCAAACATCCGGGGCCTTCGCTCAAACTTGACTGATCTCTCCATACAGGTTGCTTCTGACAAACCAGAGGTGATCTGCTCAACAGAAACTTTCCTCCTTCATGATGTCTCTGATTCCTTGGTATCTCTCCCAGGTTACTCCCTCCTCCGGTATGATAGACCTGAGCCTCGTCCTGGAGGTGGGGTTGCTATCTTTATAAAAAACTCTCTTCCTCACTCGCCCTGCACTGCCCTCTCTCCACCTCACCCCCAGGAATACCTTTGGCTATGGCTGCCCCTTCGCTCCCACCTTTTGTTCATATGTGTGTTGTACCGTCCACCAAACAGTGATGACTCCATCTACATCTCGCTGTCTGATAATATGGACCAACTTCTATCGACCCATCCCAATTCTCTCTTCCTCATATGTACTGATTTCAATTGTCACCATGCCAGTTGGCTGGGTGTGGGTACCTCTCTCACCAGCCATGGCTGTTCAGCAAAGGACTTCTGCGACTCACTGGGACTGACACAATCTGTCAATTTCCCGACCCGGATCTCAGTCAACGGAGCATCTTCTCTTCTGGACTTGGTTATGACTAACTTCCCTGAAAATGTCTGCTGCTCTTCTTCTGCTCCAATCGGCTCATCTGATCATGTGCTTGTTAAAGTGGACATCTCTCTGACCATTCTCAGAGAGCCTCCTCAGCGTCGACGAGTCTGGCATTTCACTCAGGCCAACTGGCACGGTCTTCAAGCAGCCATCAATCATCTGGACTGGTCTCCCATCTCTACCACCTCTGACATCAACTCATCCTGGGAATTCTTCCAAAGTAAATTGCTCTCTCTCATACACAGATTTATCCCATCTCGTCTTCAGTTGGCCTACCCTTCCTCCCGTCCATGGTACACGGAATCTTGTGGTGAGGTTGTTGCCCAGAAACAACTTGCTTTCTTCTCCTGGAAAGCAATTTTTTTTTTTTTTTTTTTTTGTATACTGAATCGAGGCTCGTGAAAGAGCTGACATTTACTTCACAAACAAATCAACCAAACAAACAAAATATATAAAAAGAGGGAGCGGAAGACAAGAGAAGGGGAAGCACACAAACACTTGAGAGCACACAACATTTAAGAGGAGGGAGATGTGTGGGAGGAAGAGGACTTCGGGGGAAGAGGCGTGGGAAGGGGGGGGGGGGGGGGTGGGAGAAGTATAAAACACAAGGACACCAAGGACTTCCAGGACAGAAGTTGGTATTTCAAAAAAGTGGAATTGGGGTGAAATTAGCGGGGATAGAAAAGATCAAGGTTTTGGATGGGGGAAGATAAGAGATGGTGGTGAACAGCTGTTTAAAGACCTTGAGGGTGGAGTGGGATTGAAGAGAGTGAGGGAGTTTGTTCCAGAGGCGGGAGAAAAGAGGAATGAAGGAGTGAAGGTGAGCAGAGAGTCTTGATTTTGGCAGTTTAACCATAAGAGGGTTGCAGGCAGATCTTGTGCGACCTGTAGGAATATTTGCGGGACAGAGCCCAGAGAGAGCTGGGGGGGGGGGGGGGGGGGCAAGGCCAGAGAGGAGTCGGTAGAAGATGGAAAGACCACCAACCTGCCTGCGGTGAGTGAGTGAGAGGCCCTTGGAGTTAGCTTCATCGCGGGAGATTACAATGATTCTGAATGCTTTGGTTTCAACAGCGTGAAGACGAGCTAGGTGTGAGGCAGGAGCACCAGCCCAGAGGGGGGGGAGCAGTATTCCATTGAGCTGTGGGTGAAAGCCTTGTATGTGGTGAGGAGCTCAGGTGTGCCAAGGAAGGACTTCGCATGACGGAGGATGCCCAGTCAGCGACTGGCTTTGGAATGCCGCGTCCATCTGCTCGGTCCAGGTGACGTCACCTTTGCCCGGCTTCCCCCGGAGGGGCTCGTGCAAGGGGCGCAGGAGCTGGGCGATGCGGGGCAGGAAACGCTGGTAAAAGTTTGCCATGCCCAGGAACTCCTGGAGGCCCCTCATCGTGCGGGGGCACGGAAACCCCTTCACCGCCTGCACCTTGGCCGGTAGGGGGACGGCCCCGTGCCTGGTGACGTGATGCCCCAAAAAGTCGATTTCGGCGACACCGAACCGGCACTTGGCGGGGTTCACGATCAGGCCTTGCTGGCCCAGACGTTCGAAGAGCGTGCGGAGATGGTGTAGGTGCTCTTCGCGGGACGCGCTTGCGACGAGGATGTCATCCAGATAGACGTAGACGAAATCCAAGTCGCGCAAGACGCTGTCCATGAGGAGCTGGAACGCCTGAGCCACATTCTTCAAACCGAAGGGCATCCGAAGAAATTCGAAAAGACCGAACGGCGTGATGACAGCCGTCTTCGGCACGTCGGCCGGCCGGACGGGTACCTGGTGGTAGCCCCGAATGAGGTCGACCTTGAAAAAGATCACCCGCCCCACCAAACGGGCGGAAAAGTTCTGTATGTGTGGTATCGGGTACCGGTCGGGGGTGGTGGCATCGTTCAGGCAGCGGTAATTGCCGCATGGTCGCCATCCGCCACCTGGTTTGGGCACGATGTGCAGGGGCGAGGCCCACGCGCTTTTCGAGCGCCGCACAATGCCCAATCGCTCCAGCGCGTCGAATTCCGCCTTCGCCACAGCGAGTTTGGTTGGGTCGAGGCGACGAGCCCTGGCGTAGACCGGTGGACCTGTGGTCGGGATGTGGTGTTCGATGCCGTGTTTGACGGCGACAGCCGAAAACGTCGGCTGCGTGAGGGCAGGAAACTCGGCGAGCAGGCGGGTGAAATCGTCCGCGGCCAGGAGCGCGCAGGCTAGCTTGGTTGGTGCGGAGCCGCTGAATGAGCAAGCGAGCGAGCTGAAGGTCTCCGCGTTGATGAGCCGACGCCATTTGACGTCCACCAAAAGCCCATGCGTGCACAGAAAATCTGCACCCAGCAAGGCCATGGGCACGTTCGCCGTGATGAAGTCCCACCTGAAGTGCTGGCCCCCGAAGCAGAATGCGACGCTGCACGAACCGAAGGTGCGGATGGAGGAGCCGTTTGCGGCGACCGAGGCGGGTCCACAAAGCATGGCCTGTTTGTCCTGCACCGAGGCGGGTATCACGCTCAGCTGAGCGCCGGTGTCGCACAAAAAACGCCGCCCGGATGCCATGTCCGTAATAAACAGAAGGCTGCCTGAATGGCCAACGCTCATGGCAGGCAGTGAGCGCCGGCCTGGTCGTTTCCCGACCTGCCGAAAGTGCACGGTTGGTGGCATGGTCTGGCCTTCTGCCCGAACCTGGTGTGGTAGTAGCACATGTTCCGCTCTGGTGGAGGCTCCGGCGGTCACGTCGGGTTCGGTCGACGGGGCGTCGCGGCGGCCGCTGCCGCCAGTGGCGCTAACTCGGCCAGTGGTGGCGCCGGTCGTGGCGCGGGCGTTGCCTCGGTCGGCCGAGGGTTCCAGGCGGCCACTCCGACGTGTCGCCTGGCCGAGAAAAATGTATCGGCCTCCTTGGCCAGGGCGCGAGGGTCCGTGATGGGCGAATTAGCCAAAGCTAATCGTACCTGCCCGGGTAGCTGCCGGAGGAACAGCTCGCGGAAGAGGAAATCTGGGCTGTGGTCACCGAGTAGAGCAAGCATGTGGTCCATGCGTTCGGATGGACGGGCCTCGCCCAGCTCCGGGAGGTCGAGCAGTTGTCGCGCGCGTTCGGTCTCCGTGAGTTCAAACGCACCGAGGAGTAGGCCTTTGAGCGCGCCGTATTTGTCGGCGTTCGGCGGGTTCTGTAGGAAGCTCAGGACCCGGGCAGCAGTGGAGGCGTTGAGCGCGGAGACCACATGGTGGTAGCGCGTCGTGTCCTCCGTAATGTCCCGCAGGGTGAATGGAGAAGCCGCTTGGGCGAACCAGATGGCTGCGTGTGATTCCCAAAAGCCAGGGAGCTTCAAAGCTACAGATGACTCCATCACCATGTTCTTGAAAAGGGGTCACCAATTGTGGAGCTATGCTCGCACGATAAAGCCGGACAAAATGGACGACACCAGGAACGAAGTTTCACTGAGCTATTTATTCTCGCTCAACTCGAAAGAACTCAAAAGCACTGAATAGCCCGTTAACACGGGCGGCAATTTATATCAAAAGTTCACCACACAAAAGCCACACCTCTCAGGCGGGGCGTGGTATGCAAATAAGTCAGCCACGCCTCTCAACGGGGCGTGGTATGCAAATCGAGAGTCCGCCCAGGCAAGGCAAGTCCGGACACATCCGGGCGAGTCCGGGCAAGTAACCGCCCGCCGGTTACGTCATCGGCCGGTGCAAGGTGATTGTGTCATGCTTCCGGTAACCGCTACAGGGCCCCCTTAATCTGTTGAGATCTAATATTAGGCCTCAAGCTGACACCGTGTATTGTTCAAACCCGTTCCGAGGTCAGAGAGACTAAAAAAGAAGCACTGGTAATCTGAGTACGTGCCGAGTTGCAGCGCATATAAAAAGTTTAACTAACAGATCCTGCCAGTTTGAAAGTTTTCCACACGTTAATGTCGCACTATTTTGTCATGCATCGAAGGCACTAATTTTGAATCTCGGCCTATCAGAACACTTGCTTGGGTCACATGACATACAAAATGGCGGTGCCCATGTCGCACTGGATGTTTAGTTATGGCCTCGGGAAAATCGCTTTTAAAGTGCTTCATGCACTTTGAACACGTCGTGAATGACATAACTTCGCCGTTTACGCCTCTTAGATGGAGTAAATGTCGTGAATGCCTGCAGAGGTGGCTGCAATGGGACGGTGAGTGTCACAATCTTGCCAACAGACACCAGCATCTGGTCAACGTCGAGTTCACCAACATTCCTGTAGAGGCAGGATTTCACCCTACATGTTATCAACGCTTCATCAACAAGAGACTGATAGAACCGAGTTCCAAAAAATGTCTGAAGAGGCAGCTGCAGCAGAGTTTGGAGAGTGAGGAATCGCTTCAGTGGTTCAGTACACACAAGCCAGCAACATCAGTCTGCTGTACACAGGCCTAGTCCGTCGAAAAAATTGAGGTCACGTTCTGACCTGCATTCACCCAAACATGTCCTACCAGCAGTGTGCATTATTTGTAAGAAGGCAGACCGGTACATGAGAGTCTCTCATAAAACAACAAAGGATAGCTTGATGCAAGCTGAAACGTTAACAGCAGGTGATAGTACATGGGCTTATTTATGTTGGGAAACCAAAGTTTGTGGATCGTTTTGCTAGATTCTTGGCAACTAGGCTTAAATCACTCTAAATAGCATATAAAATAAAAAAATTGCTGTTGCCAAATTTTCACGACATCTTCATGGCGGCCATCTTGGATTTCAAGATGGCCACCATTTCGGACCTATTTTGCCTTATATCTCACTTATTAATCAAGGTATCAGCACAAGAATAGTGTCCTTACCCACATTTTCGGGGTCAAGGAAGACAATGGTGATAATCAAATTTCAGCTGGATGGCCAACATCTTTATAATTTCAAGATGGCCGCCATTTTAAATCAAAGTATGAGCAAACATAGCCTAGTGTCTTAGTCTGAGACAATTGATGAAGACTAGTTGTGGTGGCTAGCAACCATCATAGACTTAAGCCTTTTCTGAAAGCAATGCTACAGTTTGTTAATCAGTTTGTTTCATCAAACAACTCCTATCAAAAATCCAAACGACGGGCTCTCTACTGATCAAACACAATGTCATTCCCAATAGGCTGGGCATCAGTGTTGCAGCATTTCTCCAAATCAGCATCACAGTTACACAATTCGGTACAGACTACATTCCTAGCTTTGCATGAACACCTGCGTGAACACAATTTGCTAGGACTCTTTGCAGCTCGTCCACAGCCACAGTGAACAAGTTGGAGAATTGAGGCTGGAGCAATTGCAACCTGCGTCAGGACTGGTCTCAATTCGCCTCCAACAGTTTCCCATCCCAAGGTGTTTGGGTCGATCACAGTTGGATTTAGAGTTAGATCTTGTGCCCACGTGTGTGCTTGCAAATGAGCACGCTGGACATGCTCTTTCCAGGCACCAGCAGTTGGTGTTAGTTTCTCGACTCCCTGATCAGCCTTCAGCTGGCGGAATAGGTGCCATCGTAGTTCAGCAGCACTTCTTATTGTGACACCTTTCGGACAGAAGAGGCGACAGACTTGCATTCTCGAACCACAGTCTGCGATATTATCATGCATGTTTTCCGTAGTTCATCGGCTCGTGATGCAGTTGTAGCAGCTTGTGCTCCCTGAATTATCCATCGGATGAGAGTGAACAACTCACATGGAATATCCGAATCATTGTAGTCCAGTAAAGATCCCTGAAATGTCTATGCCTTTTCAACATCTCTAGAGTGAAGAATGGATTGTCGTACACACTTTGCACATTTGAATATCTGCAACATGTCTTCTTTGATATTTTTCTCCTTTATTGCAGCATCTATTGCTGTCCTTCTTGCCTTTTTGCCATGAATGACAGAAGGTTTTTGGCCTTGACCATCGGTAATATCACAACAAATGTTCTCACGGATCTTCTGTAACAGCCTGCCCCTGGTGATGCTGTGATTCTGAATACCATAGTCCCGCATCATGTTACTGTAGACCTCATCAGCCTCAGGTGTTGAGACAAACTGTCCATCATCGATGCAATCCTGTAATTCAGCGAAGAACTCAATTTCAGCTGATACAAATCTCTCTCTCTGTCCTAAGTCCCCATCACCACTTTGGTCACCTGCACAATTTTTGCGCTGTGGCATTTGCACGTAGCGACTCCAGTTGGAGGTCAAACAGCTCTTATGGTAGGTTATGTCCCTTGCAAGAAAATCTCCCTCAACGAGAAAGTCCGCAAGGTTGAGTTTCCAGACACTGTTGTCACTGTTTTCCACAATCTGTTTAACTGACCTACCAATATCTTTGCTTCTACACTCACAGCGTATCTCTTCTGTCCCGGTCTTTTTGTCCTGTTTCACAGTCTGACAGAAAAAGCACATATTCCGGCAGAATGATGGTACTGTCGACCGTGTCTGCCTTTCTGCTGGTGCTGAACAGGAGGCTTCCTCTGGAATAGGAGTTGTTGATGGTCTTCCTCGTTTCTTACCTCCGGTCAGAACATGAGTGTCCATTTGACTTGTGGCTTGTTCATATCGTCCTTTATCACGTTCAATATGCTGTATATGTGTCAGCATACCGTAACAGCTCCGATGCCATAATGCTTTTCTTGACATCAGATCACCAGCGGATAAGCCTTGCAGTCTTTGATTTATGGCCACATATGTCGGATTCCTGTATGTATCTCGTTTGGTGAGATTTCGCAAAAATGTCTCATATGTATCTGCCTGTGGTGTGCTTAAAGGCTCAAGCACTTTCCTTTTTATGTATTTCTTCCCTTGGCATAGCAAACAAAGACTGAAGTCAATGGGCTTCTTTTTAG
Source organism: Myxine glutinosa (assembly GCF_964187855.1). Classification (NCBI taxonomy): domain Eukaryota; kingdom Metazoa; phylum Chordata; class Myxini; order Myxiniformes; family Myxinidae; genus Myxine; species Myxine glutinosa. The sequence goes on along the minus strand of NW_027617169.1, from coordinate 90,594 downwards.
CAGCAGGTTCCTCTGGCGTGGTCATGATGCCGGCAGTCGTTCTTCCTCCACAGTTATCCAAGAATGCAACTTCTCAAGGTCGTCTGCTGCACATCTGAAAAGAATAAAGATTGTTAAAAAGTCATCCAACACAGTTTCAGGAATAATATTTGACTAAAACTAGATGTACGGTAGCTTGATTCTTTAGATAATATTTGGGTGTGGATCTGGCAGAAGAACTCCCCTGTCCCCCCACCTCCTATCCACCCCCTCCCAATCCAATCCTAACCATTATCTAAAAATGTAAGTACCTGTGAGTAAAAGTAAATAGATTCAATACCAGGACATTTATATTTAAACCTGATATACATGAAAACCTTTTAAAGTATGGCTTTGACCTGGAGTTTGGGCAAAACTAGCTTTAAAAATGGTGGCCATCTTGAAATTATAAAGATGTTGGCCATCCAGCTGAAATTTGATTATTACCATTGTCTTCCTTGACCCCGAAAATGTGGGTAAGGACACTATTCTTGTGCTGATACCTTGATTAATAAGTGAGATATAAGGCAAAATAGGTCCGAAATGGTGGCCATCTTGAAATCCAAGATGGCCGCCATGAAGATGTCGTGAAAATTTGGCAACAGCAATTTTTTTATTTTATATGCTATTTAGAGTGATTTAAGCCTTGTTACCAAGAATCTAGCAAAACGGTCCACAAATATACATAAGCCCATGTACTATGAGTACATATTCTAAAAGAAATTGATAGAAGACTGGAATTCCGAAATGAATGATCAGGGAAAATACAAACTGTGATATTCATTTGATCTATGTTTTCAGGGAAATTGCTGGAAGACCCTACTCTAAAAAATGACGAAGGCATCCTATTGCACATCAGAGGGAAAGACTGCGTTGCCCTGGAAGTGAGATACCACAAATTATGTTACTGTGGCGGACACAAAAGCCCACTAGCGTGGTGACATCATTCCGCGCACCAAGTGGGTGGTGGCCACGCCCGAGGGGTAGGCGTGGCCTCATGATATACACCGGGCGCGCAGCCCGGATCGCGCGAGTGTTACAGTGAGCTCCTGAAATAAAGACGCTTATAAGTTACCGCTTGTCCGCTTCCTCCTTGCTCGCAAGCAGCGCGCGTAACGCCGCGCTTTACTGGTGACCCCCTTGACGTTGGATCTGCCGGAGCGATCCTTCCACACGCGACGCCATTGCCATGGCCAACTTCATCAAACTTCCCGAATTTTGGGAGGCTCAGGCCGAAGTCTGGTTCGTCCAGGCCGAAGCCCAATTTCAGCTTCGGCGCCTCACCGGCGATGACACGCGCTATTGCCACGTCGTCGCCTCCCTCGGGCCCGGCACGGCCGCTCGAGTTGTGTCCGTCCTTCGCCACCCACCGGACGGCCACAAGTACGAGGCACTCAAGCGGCTACTCCTAGCCACGTTCGGCCTCACGGACGACGCATGGGCCGACCGCCTCCTGGATCTCCCCGAGCTCGGTGACACGCGCCCGTCGGTCCGAATGGACCATATGCTGTCACTGTTGGGCGACGAAGCCCCCGGTTCTCTATTCCGGGCGCTTTTCCGTCGCCAACTTCCAGCGCAGGTTCGCCTCGCGTTGGCCGGGAACGGGCTAACGGAACCCCGAGCATTGGCAGCCGAGGCGGACAAGTACTTCGCCGCTTCGGACACGCGGGCGAGAGTCGGCGTGGCCGTCACGGCCCTCGTGGCTGATGCTGCTGATGCTGCTGCTGATGCTGCTGATCCACAGCATCAGCTTATACAGCATACGCAGCATGCTGATACGCACCTCGTGACCGCCGCCACGCCCCGCCCACCGCCGCGGCGAAAACCGCCACCGCGGGGAAACCCGCCAACTTCACCGGCCTGGCGGAGCCAGCCGCGCTCCTCCAGCTCCACCACCTGGTGCTGGTTCCACGCCAAGTTCGGCCACGAAGCTCGGCAGAGTCATCCGCCATGCTCCTTCAACAGGTCGGGAAATGCCTGGGCCGGCGCTCAATAGTGGCGATGAGCGCCGGCCGTTCGAGCAGCCTGCTGTTCATAACGGACACTTTCTCCGGGCGCCGTTACCTGTGCGACACGGGAGCGCAGGTGAGTGTCGTTCCCGCTGGCACGTCAGACAAGCACGCCGCGGGTGGGGGCCCCGCGCTGCTTGCTGCGAACGGGACGCCCATCCGTACGTACGGAAAACGCTGCCTCTCTCTGCGGTTCGGAGGGCAGGTTTTCCGATGGACGTTTGTCACCGCCGACGTGCCCATGGCACTGCTTGGCGCGGACTTCCTGTGCGCTAATGGGCTCCTGGTCGACGTCAAGCGCAGACGTCTTGTCCAGGCCGAGACGTTCAGCTCGCTCGCTTGTGCGTTGCCCAGCTCAACGAGCGGCTTGCCAAGCGGCTTGCCGAACGGTTCGGTTCCGGCCACGTTGGTCTGTACGCTTCCGGCAGCGGACGCATTCACCCGCCTCCTCACCGGCTTCCCGGCCCTCACGCGGCCCACCTTCTCGGCGGGGGCCATCAAGCACGGGGTGGCCCATCACATCCCCACCGTCGGGCCACCGGTCTACGCCCGGGCACGCCGCCTCGAGCCGACGAAGCTGGCGGTGGCAAAAGCGGCGTTCGCTACCCTGGAGCGACTCGGCATCGTTCGGCGCTCAGAGAGCTCTTGGGCGTCGCCGCTGCACATCGTGCCGAAGCCCGGCGGGGGATGGCGACCATGCGGGGACTATCACCGTCTCAATGACGCCACGACTCCCGACCGCTACCCCGTCCCCCACATTCAGGACTTTTCCGCCCGTTTGGCGGGCATGTCCTTCTTCTCGAAGGTGGACCTCATACGCGGCTACCATCAGGTCCCCGTCAGGCCGGAGGACGTCCCGAAGACGGCGGTCATCACGCCATTCGGACTCTTCGAGTTCCTGCGCATGCCCTTCGGTCTGAAGAATGCGGCTCAGGCGTTCCAGCGACTGATGGACAGCGTCCTGCGTGACTTGGATTTTGTCTACGTCTACCTGGACGATATCCTCGTCGCCAGCGCGTCCCGCGAAGAGCACCGACGCCACCTCCGCACGCTCTTCGAACGCCTGGCCCAGCATGGCCTGATTGTGAACCCCGCAAAGTGCTGGTTCGGCGCCGCCATAATCGATTTTCTGGGGCACCGTGTCACCAGGCACGGAGCCGTCCCCCTGCTGGCCAAGGTGGAGGCAGTGAAGGGGTTTCCGCGCCCCCGCACGATCAGAGGGCTGCAGGAGTTCCTGGGCATGGTGAACTTTTACCATCGGTTCCTGCCCCGTATCGCCCAGCTCCTGTGCCCCCTGCACGAAGCTCTCCGAGGTAAGCCAGGCAAAGGCGACGTTACCTGGACCGAGCAGATGGACACGGCGTTCACGGGCGCGAAGCTCGCCTTGGCTAACGCCACCATGCTCGCGCACCCGGCGCCCGATGCACCGATCGCCCTCACCACCGATGCCTCGGACTACGCGGTGGGTGCGGTGCACGATCAATGGGTGCGTGGAGCTTGGCAACCGCTGGCGTTCTTTAGCCGGCAGCTTCGCCCGCCCGAACGCCGTTACAGTACCTTCGACCGCGAGTTGCTCGGGCTTCACTTGGCGGTCAGGCACTTCCGCCATCTGCTCGAGGGCCGTGCGTTCACTGCCTTCGTCGACCACAAGCCGCTGATCTTCGCGATGGGCAAGGTCACCGAGCCGTGGTCGGCCCGGCAGCAGCGTCACCTCTCGGCCGTGTCCGAGTACACGACGGACATCCAGCACGTCGCGGGGAAGGACAACCCGGTGGCGGATTGCCTTTCCCGGGCCGTCGCCCACGCAGTCCACCTCGGCATCGACTATGCCCGGATGGCAGCGGACCAGGCCGCTGACCCCGACGTCCAGGCCTTGCCCAGGAACAATGACAGTTTCTACCAATACACACTCCAAAGGAAATGGCTCATTTCAGGTGAGACATCTACAAACCCCCGTGATTGACGGGTACCTTTGCGAGTCAACGGTATAAAAGTGGGGGGAATTTAACGCTAAACGTTAAAAACACAAACAATTTATATTTAAAAAATAAACTTCTTATAAAAGTCGAAATTTCTGTTTCTGTTATCATCCATCGATCATGTACATGTACAATGGGTGCATGATCATGACCATAGTTTGGCTTCCAGGATCCGTGCCAAGATGGTGCGTGGAATCTCGGCCCGACAAACCGCCTCCCCTGAACCGAATGCCAGACGGATTCAACCTGCAGGCGACCAAACCACCCGAATTCATTGCTCGGCTTTGCGAAGCCGAGTTTTAATGATGTAACGACGCACCGAGGCTCAGATATAGTGGACTGTGATGATGATAGTGTTTTGGACCCGAAATTGAGGATAGGGAATTTGTGATTGGCAAAAATTTGATTGGCAACTGATTGATAGAATGATTGGCAGTGATTGGCAAATTTTGATTGGTTGGAATTTGATGGCAAAATTGATAATGGGAGATGCCCGTTGTGGTGGGATGACAACTCTGCCATCCCTCACACACGGGGGCACATGAGCGCTAGCTATGGGGTTTATGGCAGTGTAAGCTCGCCGAGGGAGGGTTAGGATAATGTATAGGGATCTAGAGAAGATTGACCACAGGTAACGGTAGCGTTAAGTAGCGACATTCCACCTGTAGTGGGGACGTAGGTAGATTAGTTGGATTATAACGACGAGGGAGCGCAATAGTATAAGGGGCGACGGGGAAGCGCGAGTTTTAGCAGGGCACCAGGTAGATCAGATGATGCCGTGTGTGTGTAAAAGTGTATTCAGAAGTGTATTGTGAAAAGTGTGAGGTGATTGTGAGTTGTATTGAGCGTGGAAGTGTATGAAGCAGCGTATGAGGAATTATTGTGATTGTGGATTGTATTGAGCATGGAAGTGTATGGAGCAGTGTATGAGGAACAATTGTGGTTGTGCATTGTATTGCATGATTGAAGAAGCCTGGAGGAAGGAGGGTGCAGGAAGCACCAGGTGTGATGCACAGGTGTGCAAATACAGGTGTATGGAGAATGGTTGTGTGGAATACATGGAGTATGGAATATATGGAGTATGGAATGGATGGTGTGGAGTGTGTATGGTGGAAACTGTGGAGTGGAGTGGTTGGTGCGAAGGGAGTGTATGGGAAGGATGGACCCCATCACGAATACCTGGGGAGGGTAGTTTAAAGTAGGTAGAGGGAGTAGGTAAATTGTGGTTGGATATTGGCATCTGTGGTGCGTGTGGAAGAATGGTGTTTGGATGGGTGCATTAGTGACGTGGAAATGGCTGGGCATGTGGTCTGTTAGTGTGTGTAGTTAAATGGGCACTCCGCCACTGTTAGGATGTCGGCCAGGTGAGGCCGCAGGTGGGCTCTGGGAGCCGTTAGAGTTGTGGATGGGGCCCGAGGATCCGGAGGACGGACCCGGGTAGCCCAGTGCCAGAGAGGGCACCGAGTGGGGAGAGCGCCAGAGGGCCTTCCCAGGTAGATAGGTTAGGGTAAGGAGCAGGTAAGCTCGGAGGCAACTGCAGTGGTGGAGGTGTGCAGGTGGGTAGACCTGCTGGGAGAGCCACACGACCCAGTCCTGTTGACCTAAAACCTAAATGACCTAAAAATATGTTGACCTATGTTGACCTAAAAATATTTGGTGGTTGAATTCAGTGATCAGATATGCAAGTCCTCTTCAAATTTCAAGTCAATTGGATGAAAATTGAGGATTTTAGAAATTTGGCCTATGTTGACCTTTTGGCTGATGTTGACCTTTTGGCCGATGTTCACCTAAAATATAATTTGTGGTTGAATTCAGTGACCAGATATGCAAGTCCTCTTCAAATGTCAAGTCAATTGGATGAAAATTGAGGATTTTAGAAATTTGGCCTATGTTGACCTTTTGGCCTATGTTGACCTCAAGAATACTTAGTGGTTGAATTCAGTGACCAGATCTGCAAGTCCTCTTCAAATTTCAAGTCAATTGGATGAAAATTGAGGATTTTAGAAATTTGGCCTATGTTGACCTTTTGGCCTATGTTGACCTTTTGGCCTATGTTCACCTAAAATATAATTTGTGGTTGAATTCAATGACCAGATATGCAAGTCCTCTTCAAATTTCAAGTCAATTGGATGAAAATTGAGGATTTTAGAAATTTGGCCTATGTTGACCTTTTGGCCGATGTTGACCTCAAGAATACTCGGTGGTTGAATTCAGTGACCAGATATGCAAATCGTCTTCAAATTTCAAGTCAATTGGATGAAAATTGAGGATTTTATAAATTTGGCCTATGTTGACCATTTGGCCTATGGTGACCTCAAAAATACTTGGTGTTTGAATTCAGTGAGCAGATATGCAAGTGGTCTTCAAATTTCAAGTCAATCGGATGAAAATTGAGGATTTTAGAAATTTAGCAAAGTTGGTGACCTTTGGCCTATGTTGACCTTTTGACCTATTGACCCCAAAAACAATAGGATTCTGGCTTTTGACCAACTCTACCATTTGCTGAAGTTTGGTGAAGATCGGTTGAAAATTGTGACCTGTAGGCCGGTGACAAACAAACAGACAGACAAACAGACAGACAGAACCACAAACACAACCGACCAATATACTTGAAAAATCTTCGATTTTGCAAGTAACAAGAAGACGTCATGCGTAGCACGATACTTGCAAAATCCCCCCCCCCCCCCAAGTTTTCCATTGATACAGCAAATTGTCCATTTCATGAAGATTAAAATTTAATCTTGAACAAAGCTCGGCTCAACAGGATTAAAAGTGACGATTTTTCAGATAAATAATGATGATTTTGGAAGGTTGACCTTGAGTTGACCTTTGACCTTTTGACCTCAAAAATAGTTAGTTTCCCTATTTAGAGACTCAATGTGCCAATGCTGTTCAATTTTAAAGTCAATCGGATGAAAATTAAGGATATTAAAAATTTGGCCTATGTTGACCTCAAAAATAGATGGTGGTTGAATTCAGTGACCATCTATATAATAATAGCGTAAGGACTCGACTTTGTTATCCCTTTTACGCCGCACCCAGTGACCCGATGCCCACGGCACTAATGGATTTACGATCTACGAACCGCGCTCTTTGTTTATCATGTACAGCCATAGTCGAAAAATCTGAATTAGCCGACGTTGGGGCCCAAAAGCATCCGATTAACTGCCGATACGACGCTATCTTACGACGCCATCGTATTGGCGTCTGCTGGGCGAAGGCGAAGCAAGCCGTCCGCTGATTGGACAGGCGAAGGCGAAAGCAAGCTGTCCACTGAGTGGACAATCCAGAGCATGCATTTGTGCCGGTGTCGGCGATCGTTGTTCATATACGCACTCTTCATTCTCATCTTTCTTCCTAACTCTTACTCGGACAAGCAAATCCCTATGCCATCCATAATGGTACACTCTATCCATACACCACATCCTCCCTTCCATGGATGTTCCACGGGTTTCGGCTAGTATATATAAATCCTCTTAGAAGTTCAAGTCAATCAAATGAAAATTGGTGACTTTAAAAATTTGGCCTATGTTGACCTTTTGGCCTGTGTTTACCTAAAATATAATAAGTGGTTGAATTCAGTGACCAGATATGCAAGTCCTCTTCAAATTTCAAGTCAATTGGATGAAAATTGAGGATTTTAGAAATTTGGCCTATGTTGACCTTTTGGCCAATGTTGACCTTTTGGCCTATGTTCACCGAAAATATAATTTGTGGTTGAATTCAGTGACCAGATATGCAAGTCCTTTTCAAATTTGAAGTCAATCAGATGAAAATTGAGGATTTTATAAATGTGGCCCATGTTGACCTTTTGGCCTATGTTGACCTTTTGGCCTATGTTCACCGTAAATATAATTTGTGGTTGAATTCAGTGACCAGATATGCAAGTCCTCTTCAAATTTGAAGTCAATTGGATGAAAATTGAGGATTTTAGAAATTTAGCAAAGTTGGTGACCTTTGGCCTATGTTGACCTTTTGACCTATTGACCCCAAAAACAATAGGCTTCTTGCTTTTGACCAACTCTACCTTTTGGTGAAGTTTTGTGAAGATCGGTTGAAAATTGTGACCTGTAGGCCGGTGACAAACAAACAAACAAGAAGACGTCATGCCTAGCACGAGACTTGCAAAATACACCCCCCCCCCCCCCCAAAGTTTTCCATTGATACAGCAAATTGTCCATTTCATGAAGATTAAAATTTACAATCTTGAACAAAGCTCGGCCCAACAGGATGAAAAGTGACGATTTTTCAGATAAATAATGATGATTTTGGAAGGTTGACCTTGAGTTGACCTTTGACCTTTTGACCTCAAAAATAGTTAGTTTGCCTATTTAGAGACTCAATGTGCCAATGCTGTTCAATTTTAAAGTCAATCGGATGAAAATTAAGGATATTAAAAATTTGGCCTATGTTGACCTCAAAAATAGATGGTGGTTGAATTCAGTGACCATATATATAAATCCTCTTAGAAGTTCAAGTCAATCAAACGAAAATTGGTGATTTAAAAAATTTGGCCTATGTTGACCTTTTGGCCTATGTTCACCTAAATATATAATTTGTGGTTGAATTCAGTGACCAGATATGCAAGTCCTCTTCAAATTTCAAGTCAATTGGATGAAAATTGAGGATTTTAGAAATTTGGCCTATGTTGACCATTTGGCCTATGTTGACCTCAAGAATACTTGGTGGTTGAATTCAGTGACCAGATATGCAAGTCCTCTTCAAATTTCAAGTCAATTGGATGAAAATTGAGGATTTTAGAAATTTAGCAAAGTTGGTGACCTTTGGCCTATGTTGACCTTTTGACCTATTGACCCCAAAACAATAGGCTTCTTGCTTTTGACCAACTCTACCATTTGGTGAAGTTTCGTGAAGATCGGTGGAAAATTGTGACCTGTAGACCGGTGACAAACAAACAAACAAACAGACAAACAGACAGACAGACAGAACCACAAACACAACCGACCAATACACTTGAAAAATCATCGATTTTGCAAGTAACAAGAAGACGTCATGCGTAGCACGATACTTGCACAATCTGCCCCCCCACCCCCCCCCAAAAGTTTTCCATTGATACAGCGAATTGTCCATTTCATGAAGATTAAAATTTACAATCTTGATCAAAGCTCGGGTCAACAGGATGAAAAATGACGATTTTTCAGATGAAAAATGGTGATTTTGGAAGGTTGACCTTGAGTTGACCTTTGACCTTTTGACCTAAAAAATAGTTAGTTTCCCTATTTAGTGACTCAATGTGCAAATGCTGTTCAATTTTCAAGTCAATCGGATGAAAATTGAGGATATTAAAAATTTGGCCTATGTTGACCTTTTGGCCTATGTTGACCTCAAAAATAGATGGTGGTTGAATTTAGTGACCATATATATAAATCCTCTTCGAAGTTCAAGTCAATCAAATGAAAATTGGTGATTTTAGAAATTTGGCTTATGTTGACCTTTGGGCCTGTGTTTACCTAAAATATAATACGTGGTTGAATTCAGTGACCAGATATGCAAGTCCTCTTCAAATTTCAAGTGAATTGGATGAAAATTGAGGATATTAAAAATTTGGCCTATGTTGACCTTTTGGCCTATGTTGACCTCAAAAATAGATGGTGGTTGAATTTAGTGACCATATATATAAATCCTCTTCGAAGTTCAAGTCAATCAAATGAAAATTGGTGATTTTAGAAATTTGGCTTATGTTGACCTTTTGGCCTGTGTTTACCTAAAATATAATACGTGGTTGAATTCAGTGACCAGATATGCAAGTCCTCTTCAAATTTCAAGTCAATTGGATGAAAATTGAGGATTTTAGAAATTTGGCCTATGTTGACCTTTTGGCCAATGTTGACCTCAAATATACTTGGTGGTTGAATTCAGTGACCAGATATGCAAGTCCTCTTGAAATTTCAAGTCGATCGGATGAAAATTGAGGATTTTAGAAATTTGGCCTAAGTTGACCCTTTTGGCCTATGTTGACCTCAAATATACTTGGTGGTTGAAATCAGTGACCAGATATGGAAGACCTCTTCAAATTTCAAGTCAATCGGATGAAAATTGAGGATTTTAGAGATTTGCAAAGTTGGTGACCTTTGGCCTATGTTGACCTTTTGACCTTTTGACCCCAAAACAATAGGCTTCTCAATTGGGACGACCTCTACAATTTGGTAAAGTTTCGTGACGATCGGTTTAGAATTGTGACCTGTAGGCCAGTGACAAACAAACAGACAAACAGACAGAACCACGAAAGCAACCGACCAACATACTTGAAAAATCTTCGATTTTGCAAGTAATAAAAAGGGAATTAAAGCCATTTAAAAAGGATAGAGCCCGGCTATGTAGAGAGAAGAGGGTGTAGGGGACAGCAGAGAGGCGATTGAGGGAGAGGGCATTGGGGAATAGGGAAATGTGGAAGGGAGAGGGGAGTGGGGTAGCGACAGGAAGTGGGGAGAGAAAGAGTGGGGGAACGAGAGGAGTGGGGGAAGGAGTGGGGGAGACAGAGTACAAGGGAGGGAAACGCGAGTGGTCACCATTACCTTTTTTGTCACCACATTATTTGTCACCATTACCTTTTTTAATGATTTATTTACATACAGAGTCAACAGGATGTCATTTACAACAGGATGTCATTTTCAAATATGCAAATTCTATGCAATAAAAGGTCGCATTGAAATCCAAACAAAGACCTTTACAGTGTTTTAATTTGGATTACGCACGTCCCTGATTGAGCAATTTTCACATTGCAACCACAAAAGTATTAATTCTCCGAATACTTATGACAGATTGGAATACATTAACTGAAGTAGTTTATAGTAGTGAGAAGTGATGACAAGTGAGCTTTCCTTATAAAAAATATTCATTTTCCACAGACAAATGACAAGAAATTTGTTTTTGGCACATTTGCAAGAAATAAAACCTGGACTCATGTTGCATGTCATTCATGAATGATATCATAGGTAACCCGTTCAGATGATGCCCTGTCTGAGTTCACATCATTTGTCACCATTACCTTTTTTGTCATCACATTATTTGTCACCATTACCTTTTTTAATGACTTATTTGCATACAGAGTCTAGGCATGTGAAGAGAGAGAACACATAACAGACCCAGATATAACAAAACCAAAAAAAAAAACGTGGAAATAGGGGGTCGGGGGTGGGAGTTGGGACACGAATAGGAGGGTAGATGCACAGAATAGGAGAGCTAGAGGAAGAAAGGACACAGGGAAGAACTAAAAAAAGAAAAGGGGGGGGGGGGGGGACACAGGGACATACAAGCACAAACTCTCGACCACAGAAGTTGAACAAAACCCCTTTCATTAGACGAGTGTTGATATCACAAACTCAAACATTCTTAAGAGGCTTAAGCTTACAGGTGTTACAAATTCCACACTAAATAATCTGGTATCATATCACGCACATTTGCACACATTCATTCAGGCGTTCACAAATAGGTGAATGAATACAACAGCTTTGGAATAAATGACTCACTGAGGGAATGGGGAAAATTTGATTTCGCAATATCCAGACTTCGTGACAATTCCCCAGGTCTCATCTCTTGCATAAATAACTTCAACATCTGTATTCCTTTGTTCCTCTTTTTTGGTGTGCATAGTCAATGCTCCTGGAAGAGCTAGAACGCAGAATGGATCAGGACGCAACATCGCAAAAGGAGCAGCAAAAGGTAAAAGGGGGAAACACCAACAGCTGGACAGAGGAAAAAATAGACAGAGATAGTCAAACAAGGAAGGGATGGTGGTAATAATGAGGGGTAGGGGATAATGAAAGGGGAGATCAAAATTAATACAGAAGCAAAATTTTGGGACGGGTGGAGGTGGTTTAACAGGTGTAGAAAGCATCATGGTTTTGGATGGGCCGGATGATACAGTTGGTAGTGAAGAGCTGTCTTTAGAACCGAGAGGGAAGAATGAGATTGAAGGGAGTGTGGAAGGTGGTTCCACAGGTGGGAAAAAGAGGAATAAATGAGTGGAGATGTGCAGTGCTTCTGGATTTAGGCAGTTTCACCAGGAGGGGGCCAACACATGGAGAGGGCAGATGGTGCAAGACCAGAAATTAGGCAGAAGACAACATCCATCCAGCGTTCGTCATCCACCAGAGCACAACAACATCTGGTTGGCTGTGTTCGTTCTTCTCGTCGTGCCTCCAGAGGTCCAAGCTCCCGCAGACCTGGCGCCGTGCTTCAGTCATAACCCTGCCGAAGCCGAACAAACCTGCGGAAGATCCCAAGTCCTACAGACCGATCTCGTTGCTCTGCGTCCCATTTAAGATTCTGGAGAGGATGATCCACAGCTGCATCGACCCAGTGGTGGACCCACAGCTCCCGCGGGAACAAGCCGGTTTCCGTCGTGGCAGGTCAACAGTGGACCAGGTAACATTACTCACACAAGATATCGAAGACAGCTTACAGGACAATGAGAAAGCTGGCGTAGTGTTCCTGGACCTGACAGCTGCATACGACACCGTTTGGCACCGTGGACTCCACCTGAAGTTGCTGAGGACAATCCTGGACCGGCATATGGTGAACTTCATCATGGAGATGCTGTCAAACCGCAGCTTCGTCCTACAGACCAGCGACGGCCAGCGCAGCAGGCTCAGAAGACTGAGGAATGGTGTCCCGCAGGGTTCTGTTCTCTCGCCGATGCTGTTTAACATCTACATCTACGAGCTGCCGGATACAACATCCAGAAAGTACGGTTACGCGGACGACCTGGCCATCATGCTGCGATGACCAACATGGAAAGCGATGGAAAACGGTATCAACCAAGACATGGGCACCTTGGTAGCCTACCTCCGGAGGTGGCGTTTGCAGCTCAGCATTGGTAAGACAGTGTCAGCGGCATACCATCTTAACAACAGAGAAGCAAAAAGGGAACTGGACATGGTCGTTGACAACAAACGCCTGGAGTTCCAGCAAGCCCCAAAGTACCTGGTACGCAAAGTACACCTAGATCGGATACTGTCCTTCAAGGCACACCTAGAAGAAGTTAAGGCCAAGGTGACATCAAGGGTCTCGCTTATCCGACGTCTCGCTGGTACGACCTGGGGAGCCTCCGCCAAGACCCTACGAATATCCACGCGAGCCCTGGTCTTCTCTGCATCCGAATACTGCACCCCAGCCTGGTGCAGAAGCCCACATGTGAGAAAGGTTGATGTTGCCATTAACAACGCCCTCCGCATTGTAGCTGGTTGCTTGAAGCCCACCCCGGCATTCCACCTGCCAGTCCTAGCGGGAATCGCCCCGGCCATCCTCCGACGGGAGGCTGCCACCCTCGCCCTGGCAAGGAATGCCCAGAAACACGACTGGCACATCCTGCACAACACCACAACGATAGTAGCGCCTCCAAGCAGACTCAAGTCCCGCCATCCCTACAACAAGGCGCCACAAGAGATGCTCAGTTCTATCCCTGAGGACCTGTCTAGAAGCGCATGGCTGGCGGCATCTTGGAATCAGGTGTGGGAAACGGCCAGGCCCACCCGCATCCACCGCTACATCTGGGACCCAGGAGGTGGCATCGTAGGAGAAGACCTACCACGCCTGCAATGGACCTTGCTGAACCGTCTACGTAAAGGGGTCGGCCGCTTCAAATCATCGCTGAAGATGTGGGGCCTGGCAGACAGCGCCGCGTGCGAGTGCGGCGAGCCTGAGCAGACAGCCAAACACATAATTACCACCTGCCCCCTATACAGACCACCTTCAGAAGCCAGCCTCTTTGACGTAGGACCAGAGACAAGGGCATGGCTGCACGACACTGAGCTGGCCATCTGATGATACACGAAAGAAGAAGAAGGCAGAAGAAGACAGTGAGACTGCCACCCTCGCCCTGGCAAGGAATGCCCAGAAACACGACTGGACAATGAGAGATCTCGCGAGATCTCGCCAGATCTTGTCGGGGCGGTCACGGTTTTTCGAAGCTGTTCCACGATCCTCACGCACGCTCGAAGTTAAGTAATTGTCACATTTGTATTTTTGTCGAAACTGTATTTATCTTACGTGTGTGTACCTTTTGTGTGTCCCTCGGTAGATTATCGGTGTTAATCTTTCATACCTGTAAAAAAATAGTCGAGTATTTCGCGCCACGCGGCCTAGTTGTTGAAGCTTCTGACCTTGAGGCCTGGTTCTCTCCGGGCATCCAAAGCGGTTATTTTTTCATTCGTGTGTTTGTCAAATTTCAACTCGTTATTTTATCGTCCATGCGTTATTGTTTGTTTATAGTTAGTTTTGGTTTGAATTTCCTGTAACTCGTAATTCATTAATTGTGTTCTGCTCCGCGTATGCGGCCTTGTATCTCCATCGGTGTTTGTTTACTGAAGTCCCCTACATCGTGTTTTGCTTGGCTCTTAGTTTCTTCCCTTCTACCCCGAACATAATACTCTTTGTCTAACGTTTTAAATACGTTTATTTAAAATACCCCCACCCCCCAAAAAAACAAACAAAAAAAATAACCAAAAACATTTATTTTTCCTTTCTCCACGTGTGCTTTGCCTCATCCTGTACTTTCTGTCCAGGTGTGATGTTCGCCCCGCCCCCATTATCTCCTTGCCATCCACCTTTTGCCCTGTCCACGTGACTCGTGGTGGTCCCTCAAGGCTCTCCCCCCGTTGGTACTTTGTGCATATAAGATTGTCTACGGTTCTGTTTTAATATTATTTAAATATGTATAAACTTTCCCCTTCAGTGTTTAATTCAGTGGTATATTACAACACGCTGTTTTTCTTCCTATTTAAAAGGCTTTTTTCAAATTCCTCTCCATCTCATTCCCCCTTCGACCTCAGCGCTGCCTTTGACACCATCGATCACACTATCCTCCTCACCCGACTTGAATCCACCTTTAACGTTACCGGCACTGCCCTCTCTTGGATTAAATCATACCTCTATGACAGATCATATACCTCCTGTATATGAATCCACCTTTAACGTTACCGGCACTGCCCTCTCTTGGATTAAATCATACCTCTATGACAGATCATATACCTCCTGTAAATCATACATACCTCCTGTCTGACTTCTCCTACTTTCTGACCCAGCTATGTTCCCTCTCCCCCTCAATCCTCCTCCTTGGTGATTTCAATATCCACATGGACTCCACTGACTCCACAATAACCACTGACTTCACTGATTTACTCACCTGCTTTAACCTCATTCAACATGTCGACTTTCCTACCCATATCCGTGGTCACATTTTGGACCTTGTCTGCTCCACTGGATTAAATTTGCACCATCTCTATGGCTCTGACCTCACCCTCTCTGACCACTTAGCCATCACTCTGACCATCAACATCCCCGCCCCAACACCAAGGCATTATCGCACAATCAACTTCCGTAAGCTAAACGCTCTTTCACCTACCTCATTCTCATCCACCCTCTCTGAAAAAATGTCCACTTCTCCCTTCATTGACCTCCACACCCCTTCTGACCTCACTGACTACTACAACCACACTCTCTCCTCCTGCCTTGACCAGCTTGCGCCTGTAAAAACCAAAACAGTTTCTTTCACCCATTCTGCTCCCTGGTTTACCCCTGAACTCCACCTGATGAAAACTCGTGCTCGCCAACTTGAAAGACTCCGCAATAAAACGGGTCTCACAGTTCACTCCCAAGCCTACAAGGACCACCTACAACACTACAAAGATGCCCTCTCCCGCACCCGCTCTGCCTACTACTCTCAAATTATCCACTCTGGCTCCGGAAACCCAAAAGCACTCTTCTCGACAATAAACAAACTCCTCCGCCCCCTGAACACCACCACCCAGTCATTCACAGTAGACAACTGCATCTCCTTCCTCTCTTTCTTCCAACGCAAAATTGACAACATCTACAACAGCTTGACCACCGCCGCACCCGCTCCCCCTCCAACCACCTGCCCCCCCTTGTCCTGCCATCCCCTGTCTCGGTTCTCCCCAATCTCCCCTACTGACCTCTCTGAACTCCTCATAGGAATGAAAACTGCCACCTGCACTCTTGACCCCATCCCCTCCAGCTTTGTCAAAGCCTCCCTCCCTGCTCTCTCTCCACTTATCATTGCAACAATAAACTCCTCCCTGTCTACAGGCATCGTCCCACCTTCCCTCAAAATTGCTGCTGTTACCCCCATTCTAAAAAAACCTGGTCTAAACCCTGACACCCTAAACAACTTCAGACCCATCTCCAACCTACCCTTTCTGTCAAAAGTTTTGGAACGCGCTGTAGCCACTCAACTCAAACATCATCTCTCTGCCAATAACCTGTATGAAACATTCCAATCCGGATTCCGGTCCAACCACAGTACTGAAACTGCTCTCCTCAAAATCACCAACGACCTTCTCCTCTCCTCTGACGCTGGCAACCTCAACATTCTCGTCCTCCTCGACCTCAGCGCTGCCTTTGACACCATCGATCACACTATCCTCCTCACCCGACTTGAATCCACCTTTAACGTTACCGGCACTGCCCTCTCTTGGAATAAATCATACCTCTATGACAGATGCCAGTTCATCTCCATCAATAACTGCAAATCCCCCACTGCTCCCCTCCCCCAAGGTGTCCCCCAAGGTTCAGTTCTTGGCCCCCTCCTCTTCATCCTTTACCTGTCCCCGCTCGGTCACTTAATCCGCCGTCATGGTCTCCAATTCCACTGCTTCGCCGATGACATCCAGCTTTTCATCTCCACCAAGTTCGTCTCCACCGACACCCACTCTATCCTGACAAACTGCATCACTGAAATAAAATCCTGGCTTCAAATCAACTTCCTCAAGCTTAACTGTGATAAATCTGAAATAATCATCATTGGCCCAAAAACGCTCACAAAATCCACCCATAACTTTGCCCTCAACATCGACGGTATCCCAGTATCCACCTCCCCTCACATCCGGAATCTTGGCGTCATCTTTGACCAAACCCTTTCCTTCGACAAATACACTAAACAGATCACAAAGTCAGCCTTCTTTCACCTGAAAAACATTGCCCGTCTCCGCTCATCCCTCTCCTCCACGGCTGCAGAAACCCTCATCCACGCCTTCATCACCTCCCGTCTGGACTACTGCAATAGCCTCCTCTATGGTTCACCCTCAAAAATCACCAATAAACTCCAATACATTCAGAACTCCGCTGCCCGTCTACTCACCCATTCCCGGACCCGTGACCACATCACCCCCGTCCTTTACAAGCTTCACTGGCTCCCCATCCCCCAGAGAATCCAGTACAAAATCCTCCTCTTGACATACAAAGCCCTCCATAACCTGGCCCCATCCTACCTGGCTGACCTCCTCTCCAGACACACTCCCACCCGCAACCTCCGCTCTGCTGGTACAAACCTCCTGACCCCCTCCATCCGGACCAAATTCAGATCCTGGGGGGACAGGGCCTTCTCCATCGCTGCGCCCACCCTCTGGAACTCACTACCTCACACCATCAGAGACTCCTCCTCACTCACCACATTCAAAACATCACTAAAGACCCACCTGTTCAACACTGCATTCAACATTCAACCCACAGCATTTAACCCCTGACTATCTCTTCTCCTTCTCCCTCCTTTTGCTTTAAATATTTCCCTATTGATTCTTGTCTTTTTTGAAATTGTTGTTTTCATGTATTGTTATGCATTATGTTTGCCACTCTGTCAAAGCGCCTTTGGGCTTCTGGAAAAGCGCTATACAAAATAAATGAATTATAATTATTATTATTCCACGTCAAAAAAAAGAAATTCAATCTCTTATATGTCTCCCTCACTACATGGTCTAAATTCACTTTCATTCCACCCCTCCTCCATCGTTCTGAATCGGATTGCTAACTTGAAAATCACAACAAACCCAATTTGTTATCAATGTTCGTCTTTCATTAATCATCCACTTTCGAAACTCCCCTCTTGCCCCTCCCCTCCAAATCCCCCCCCTTGCACCTACACTCCTAAACTCCCCCCTTGCCCCTCCACTCCTAATCTCCCCCCTTGCCCCTCCACTCCTGAACTCCCTCCTTGCCCTTCCCCTCCTAAACTCCCCCCTTGCCCCTCCCCTCCAAATCCCCCCTTGCCCCTACACTCCTAAACTCCCCCCTGCCCCTCCCCTCATAAACTCCCTTCTCACTTCTCCCCCTTCAAAACTCCCCCCCAACCCTTCCCATCCAAATCTCCCCCCATGCCATTCCTCTCCAATTCTCCCTCCTCCCCCCTCCTCCTCAAAGCTGCCTCCTCCCCACTTCGTCTCCCTTCTATCTCATACCTCCCCCCCCCCCCAACCTTCTACTTTCCTCTGCCCACCCCTCAAACAACCCCTCACTGTGCCTCATCCCTTCACCATCAAACCTTTCATCCTACTCATCCTTCCCTTTCTTGGAACTCTTCTGTAATCTCTGACACACTATCAACTGCTCTTCCTACCTCCCCCTCTCATCCTTCATCTTACCCTACTCCTCCCCTCCCCTGTCCTGTACCCGATGCTCCCCCTCTCTCTTCATTAACGGTATGGACCTCAAACATCCGGGGCCTTCGCTCAAACATGACTGATCTCTCCATACAGGTTGCTTCTGACAATCCAGACTTGATCTGCTTAACAGAGACTTTCCTCCTTCAAGATGTCTCTGATTCCTTAATATCTCTTCCTGGTTACTCCTTCCTCCGGTATGATAGACCTGAGCCTCGTCCTGGTGGTGGGGTGGCTATCTTTATCAAAAACTCTCTTCCTCACTCTCCTTGCACTGCCCTCTTTCCTCCTCACCCCCAGGAGTACCTCTGGCTACGGCTTCCTCTCCACTCCCACCTTTTGTTCATATGTGTTCTGTACCGTCCTCCAAACAGTGATGACTCCATTTACATTTCACTGTCTGACAACATGGACCAACTTCTATCCACTCATCCCAACTCTCTCTTCCTCATATGTGGTGACTTCAACTGTCATCATGCCAGCTGGTTGGGTGTGGGTTCCTCTCTCACCAGTCATGGCACCTCAGCAAAGGACTTCTGTGACTCACTGGGATTGACACAATCTGTCAATTTCCCGACCCGGATCTCAGCCAATGGAGTATCTTCTCTTCTAGACTTAGTTATGACAAACTTCCCTGCTAATGTCTGCTGCTCTTCTTCTGCTCCAATCGGTTCTTCTGATCATGTGCTTGTCAAAGTGGACATCTCTCTGGCCATTCTCAGAGAGCCTCCTCAGCATCGACGAGTCTGGCATTTCACTCAGGCCGACTGGGACGGTCTTCAAGCAGCCATCAATCGTCTGGATTGGTCTCCCATCTCCACTGCCTCTGACATCAATTCTTCCTGGAAATTCTTCCAAAGCAAACTGCTCTCTCTCATGCACAGATTTATCCCATCTCGTCTTCAGTTGTCTTACCCTTCCTCCCGTCCATGGTACACTGAATCTTGTGGTGAGGCAGTTGCCCTGAAACAACTTGCCTTTGCCTCTTGGAAGGCTAATCCAACTGAAGGCAATCTCAGTTCCTTCCACCAAGCTCAGAACAAGTGTGTGTCTACCCTCAGGAGTGCCAGGAAGCACTATCTCTCCACACTCAAGAATGAACTCTCAAACCTGTCTCCTTCCTCCAAATCCTGGTGGCGTCTGGTCAAATCAGTTTCTGGTGTTTGTTCCCCCTCCATCCCCTCCCTTACCTCAAACGGCCACACAGTTGACATCGCACGTGACAAAGCTGAATGCCTCAACTCTGTGTTTGCCTCAAAATCTTTAGTCCCAAAACCATCTCTCTCTGTTCCCACCTTTCCCAGTCGAACCCAACTGCTCCTGGACTCTGTGTCCTTCTCTCCTGACAAGGTGGAGGAGTTTTTGTCTAACCTCGACTCTGATTCTGCAACTGGACCAGACGGCATCAGCCCACGGGTCCTAAAATCCTGCTCTGCCGCTCTATCTCACCCTCTCTCCGTTCTTTTCACCCTCTCTTTTGCTCAAGATCGTCTGCCAGCATCCTGGAAATCAGCAAACATTACCGCTTTACACAAAAAAGGTGCAAAAACAGATCCTTGCAACTACGGACCAATCAGCCTGCTCCCAATTATCAGCAAAGTCATGGAATCCATCATTGCTTCGGATATGAAATCTTTCCTCTTCTCCAATGGCTTGATCTCTGATCATCAATTTGGTTTCAGACCAGGTCACTCTACTCTGGACATGCTGCTTCTGCTGTCTCAACAATGGATGGAGGTCCTCAATGCCAAACAGGAAATCAGAGCTGTCTCCCTTGACATATCACGTGCCTTCGATACGGTCTGGCACCCAGCTCTGCTCACCAAACTCTCCTCCTATGGTATCCATGGAAATCTCCATGCACGGCTTGCGGACTTCCTCTCTGGTCGTAGTCAACGTGTGGCCCTGAATGGATTTCTCTCATCTCCCCTTCCTGTTCTGGCTGGAGTTCCCCAAGGTAATGTTCTGTGCCCTGTGCTTGTTCTGGTCTTTATCAATGATCTCTCCGACTCTCTGGAAAATCCTCTCTATCTCTTTGCTGATGACTCCACTCTCTGCCGCTCCATTCCTCTTCCCTCAGATCGGCAGTCTGCAGCCTCCTCACTCTCTGAAGACTTGGACAAAATCACAGACTGGTCAAACAAGTGGAACATGTCTTTCAATCCTGACAAATCTCACACTCTTACTCTGTCTCTCCGAAAAGCTCGACTGGGCAACCCTCCTATCTACTTTCTCAACAATCCTCTCCATGAAGTTCTGTCGCTCAAGCTTTTGGGTCTCACTATCTGCCATGATCTTTCTTGGGAAAACCACATTTCCAAGCTGGCCTCCAGAGCCAGTCGCCGACTGGGCATCCTCCGTCGTGCGAAGACCTTCCTCGGCACACCTGAGCTCCTCACCACATACAAGACTTTCATCCGCAGCTCAATGGAATACTGTTCTCCCCTATGGGCGGGTGCCACTGCCTCACACCTAGCTCGGCTTCACGCTGTTGAAACAAAGCTTTCAGAATTGTTGGAATCTCCCGCGACGAAGCTATCTCTGAGGGCCTTTCACTCACTCACCGCAGGCAGGTAGGTGGTCTTTCTGTCTTCTACCGACTCCTCTCCGGCCTTGCACCCCCAGCTCTCTCTGTGCTCTGTCCCCCAAATATCCCTACAGGTCGCACAAGATCTGCCAGCAACCCTCTGATGGTTAAACTGCCGAAATCTCGGCTCTCTGCTCACCTTCACTCTTTCATTCCTCTTTTCTCCCGCCTCTGGAACAAACTCCCTCACTCCCTTCAATCCCACTCATCCCTCCAGGTCTTTAAAACAGCTGTTCACCACCATCTCTTATCTTCCCCCATCCAAAACCTTGATCTTTTCTACCCCCGCTAATTCACCCCAGATCCACCTTGTTTGAAATTCCACCTCCAACTTCTTTCCTGGAAGTCCTGGTGTTTTATATGTTTTATAAATGTTTTATAAGGTGTTTTATATGTCCATATGTTTTATTACCTCCCCCCCCCCCCCCTTCCCATGCCCCTCCCCCAAAGCCCTCTCCCTCTCACAGATCTCTCGATGTCTCCATGTCTCTCGGTCCCTGCTCTCAAATGTTGTGTTTGTGTCGTTCCCCCTCTCTCCCCATCTTGTCTACCGCTCCCGGTGTTGTATGTTTTATGTGTCGGTTTGTCTTTCTGTGTGTTTAATGTTCGCTCTTTCACGAGCCTCGATCTTGTATACAAAAAAAGAAGAAAAGAAAAAAACATCTTGGGGGAAAAAAACTGAATCCTTCACCATTTGAGTGATCCTCCACGTTGTCCTTCACAAAGAGTAGGCGAGCTATCGCCAGCATCCTGAATAAATGACTAATTCCTGCACAGATTGACTACTGCTAAGGCAAAGGCAAACCACCCCGTAAAACCCTTGCCAAAAAGACTTCTTTGCCACCGATGCTCTGTCCTGCACAGATGCTCAAAACTCAACAATTCAAAATTCATTAAAGGCTCTCACTAGCAGGTTCACTTTGTCAATAAATTATATTTCGTTCAAAATCATGGTAGATTAGCAAACCTATACATTTTTGGAAAGGTTATAGCATAAGGAAACTAAAAATCAATGTCTACATTTGGAGAGATACCTGTATGGCGGCCATTTTGGATTTTCAAAATGGCCACTGTAAAATACATATTTTGTTCTATTTCTGCCTCTAATTACCCTAAAAACTTTTAAAAATATACTAAACCTATATTTTCAGGGACAAGGAATTCAATGAAAGTATCAAATTAGTGCTATGGGGAATGGTAAGACACGAATCAAAGGTTTTGAATTGCAAAATACTGTCTTTATATTCGCGATAAGTTGCATAATCAAATACATGTTGTCATTTTGTACAGGCAGTTAATAACATCAAAATGTGTCACAATAATTCATATCACCAAACATACACAGGCAGTCAGCAAAATCATATATACACATGCAGTCAGTATAACTTCACATCTACACAGGCAGTCAATGACAAAATATACACAGGCAGTCAATGGCATCAAACATACACGATTACAGAATATGCCATTTAGAGTTCGTCATCACTGTCCTGTGTGTCGTATCCGACAATATAGTCCGCATCGTTTTCACAGTCCGTTCCACACAAGCAAAGGTCGGTCAAATTGATTGGCAAATCGAATTGGTCGAATGGTCGATCGAAGCGATTGGTCGAATGGTCGAATTGGTCGAATGAAATTGGTCGAATGGTCGAATTGGTCGAATGGAATTGGTTGATTGGTCGAATTGGTCGAATCGAATTGGTCGGAATTGGCAAATGTAAACATTGATTTTCAGATTTTCCATGTAATAACGTTTCCAAAAAGGTATAGGTTTGCTAATCTACCATGATTTTGAACGAAAAAACATAGTGAACCTGACTATACTGCAGGTGCCTCGCTTATCAGGATTACATCAATGACGATGTGTTAATCTTATTGTTTCCTCAAACGTATCCAATTTCGTTGACACAACGTTTGACGCACATGAACTTGAGCAATTCCAAACGCAGGCAAATATGTAAACAATATACAGTACATTCAGAAAGTATTCAGACCCCTTCACTTTTTTCACATTTTGTTATGTTGCAGCCTTTTGCTGAAATCGTTTAAATTCATTTTTCCCCTCATCAATCTACACTCGATAACCCATAATGACAAAGAGAAAACAGGATTTTATAAAGTTTTGCAAATTTATAAAAAATAAAAAACTGAAATATCACATTGACATAAGTATTCAGACCCTTTGCTATGACACTTGAAATTTAGCTCAGGTGCCTCCCATTTCTCTCGATCATCTTTGAGATGTTTCTCCACCTTGATTGGAGTCCACCTGTGGTAAATTCAATTAATTGGACATGATTTGGGAAGGCACACACCTGTCTATATAAGGTGTCTCAGCTGACAATGCATATCAGAGCAAAATCCAAGCCACGAGGTCGAAGGAACTGCCGGCAGAGCTCAGAGACAGGATTGTGTCGAGGGACAGATCTGGGGAAGCCTACAAAAAAATCTCTGCTGCATTGAAGGTTCCCAAGAGCACAGTGGCCTCCATAATTCTTAAATGGAAGAAGTTTGGAACAACCAGGTCTCTTCCTGGAGCTGGCTGCCCGGCCAAACTGAGTAATCGGGGGAGAAGGGCCTTGGAAATAGAGGTGACCAAGAACCCGATGGTCACTCTGGCTGAGCTCCAGATATCCTGTGTGGAGATGGGAGAAACTTCCAGAAGGACAACCATCACTGCAACACTCCACCGATCTGGGAATTATGGCAGAGTGGCCAGACGGAAGCCTCTCCTCAGTGAAAGACACATGAGGTCCCGTTTCAAGCCTCGCTCCAAGCACCAAGCACCAAGACCAAGAACACCAAGACCAAGAGCACCAAAACAATACCAAGCCACAGCACCAAGAGCACCAAGACTAAGAGCACCAAGACAAAACCAAGCCCAAGCACCAAGAGCCCGTGAAGAACCCAGGGAAGTCGACCCAGAATGCCCGCGGGCAAGTCGTTTTGTCACCCGTGGTGTGACGTCAGCTCTCCTCCTCCACCAACCAGTCCCTCACTTCTTTGTGGTCTTTCCCGCCTTCTGATGTCACCGGCCCTTGCCCTCTAATCAGCGACCCGCGTTTAAGTAGTGGTTTTACGCCTTCCGCACTGATTGGCTGAGTGTTCGCGCCTTCCGCACTGATTGGCCGAGGTGTCAAAGATCGGTGGCCAATCAGTGCGCCGCTTCCTTCCACCTTCCTTCCCCCAATCAGTGGCCAGCTTCTTACCCCAGCCAATCACACGTTCCCTGGGCATGGCTCCAGCCTGCCTCGCCCAATGTTTGTTGCTGTGCCAGCTGGTGATGTGGCTGGCTGCGGCCCCATCGGCGGTGCCCCGATCTGGCTTCCTGCCTGCTCTTCCTGTAAGTCTTATTGTGGCGGAGGGGAATTAATTAATGTGTGCACTAATGGATCTATCTAATGTATATGAGTGCATTGCCATAAGGGACACTGGGTTGCTCACAGAGGGAACGACACACGAGGGAATTTTACCCATAATCCCTGTACTCATTAGCATGCCCCGCCCCGTCGTGGCGGGGACACAGATACAACTTATTCCGACATATGGCTAAACATAGAACTTATAACAGGTAAATTCCCTATCACGGCAGTCGAGTACCTACCTATGCAGATCTACCTGGATCTAGATATTCCTCTACCCATAATTCATAACATTATCCTTGAAGGAGCTGCAGTTGTCAACATGGTGAAACCAGCTGGTGCCAAAACCTTTGACGATGCATTTAAGTTATTCATACCATATGACAACCCCTCATACATTGAGGGCCAAATTATAAGGTCTAGTCAAGTGAACATATTATGGGATTGTTATTTTGAGAACTGCCTGAAATCACAGGCAAGCAAGCATTGAAAAGGAGCTGGGATAAGAGTTCAAGGGTCAAATTGCCCACCACAAACTGGCAGCAGTTTCTTCAAGTTGACGACAAGAAGCCGGAGCTCTTTACCTTTATGGCAAGGTATGCTACACACATCACAACAGACAAACTGGTATTTGCCACACATGAACCCCATGTTGTGTATAGCCTTCAACAAGACAAGCCAGCTTTCTCCTTGCAGCCATGAAGAAGCAGATAAGCAAATGCTCCTGCACACACAGCTCAGGCTGTAAGCCAAGGTTTCGAGAAAGTAACTCTCCATATGGTAGACACTGATTTAGTTCGTCCAGCTGTGGCTGTCATCCCCAGAAATAATATCACGGAGCTGTGGGTGGCGCCGTGGGTGGCGTTTGGAACCGGGCAGCACTTTGGGTACATCCATGTTCACTAGACTGCCACACCTCTTGTATCCAAAGGAGTCACTGCACAGGCCCTTCCCAGGCTCCAAGCCTATCCCTCTTGGGGTCATAATTATCTCCAGATCGTAATTATATTGCAGCATAATCAAAACTAGTGAGATACCCGTGCTACACACGGTTGGGAGGCCAGAGGCAAACAGGCAATGCAGATATGGCAAATGCTAAAGCGTGAAACCAATAAATTCCACATTCCTGTCACACCTTCAGTCGCACATCAGACATGGACAGCAAGTTCGTGAAGGACTTCCATGAAAAACGTACCCGTTCGCAAACAAACAGGTAGGTTCACGTATAGAAACATCGATCGTGGGTCCGTGGCGAATCTGCATATGGCGATCCGCGAAGTTCACGTTCAGAAAGTAGAAACAATCACGGCATGCCCTCATTTACTTGAACTCGATATCTATTTTTCATTCCAAACAACATATCTCCAATCACAAAATAAACGTTTCACAACATTGATAATATTTCCTTCATTGTAAAAACTACCAAGTCAACAGTTAAAAGGATTTTGAGCCGATAGGTGTTACAGCCTTCGCAAGATCGATGGAGACAGCGATCTGTTGGCTTATACACCGCCCAAATAGCTATGTGGAATTCTCTAATGTAGAGATTAAATGTCGTTTGAACTTTGGCCGAGGTCATTATTTACTTTTAATGATACGAATCAAAAAGAAGATAATTGGTTTTGGGTTGTCCTTTCCACATATCTCGTGGGATTGTGAGTTGGAGAGACGGCCGTGATGGCGGGGAGGGGGTTGGCATTCTCTCAAGCAGGGATTCAACCCATGTCCTTTGAAAAGGTCTTTGTCCGAGGTCACCGAGTCCGATCGGTGCAGCTGTGCAGCGATCGGTGCAGGTGTTTGTGCGGCACCCGGGAAAATAACGTTATGCGGGAGTCCAAACCTGAAAATGCTGGAGGCCAAAGCTGAAATTGGAAAAACAATATAGTGAAGCGTGGTGCTACGCGCGCGACTTGCTACCAAGGAGGAAGCGGACAACGCGGTTAAAACAAAAGTGTCTTTATTGATAAGAGGTCACTGTAGCACCGGCGCGCTCCGGGCTGCGTGCCCGGTGTAAATCCTGAGGCCACGCCTACCCCTTGGGCGTGGCCGCCGCCCACTTGGTGCGCGGAATGATGTCACCACGCCAGTGGGCTTTCGTGTCCGCCACACGCGCCCCCCCAGAATTCCCGCGCACCTGGAGGGCCAGTTTGCGGGGCAAATGGATGACCCGGCCGAAGCGCCCTCTGGCGACCGGCGGCGTCCGGGGTGCAGGGATGCCAGCTGGGATGCCCCCGGCTGTACCCGGGATGGGTGCCGGACCGGGGGGCGGCGTGCCGGCGGTGCTGGGCAGTGCCGGGGGTCCGCCCGCCGGGGGGCGGCTCCGACGCGGGGGCCGAGCCACCGGCGGTGGGGGGTCCACATCGAGGTGGGCCGGCTTGAGTCGATCCACCGAGACGCGGTCGGGAGTACAGCCGATGTCCAAGGTGAAGTATTTCACCTCGGTCTCCAGCACGTGGAAAGGCCCGTCGTACAGGGGCCGCAGTGGTGTCCGGTGGGCATCGTGCCGGACAAAGACATACTCCGCGGTGCGAAGCTCCGGGGCGAGGTGCTTGGGTGGGTGCCTGTGGTGTGCCGTCGGCACTGGGGTGAACCTCCGGGCAGTCTCCTGCAACGCGGAGCGCTCCTGCACCGCGGACCAAGGTGCCGTGGGGTCGGGGAGGAACTCGCCCGGCACCCGCAGCGGTTGTCCAAAGACCAACTCCGCCGCGAATGCGCGCAGGTCCTCCTTGGGCACCGTCCGGAGGCCCAGCAGGACCCAGGGGAGCCTGTCGACCCAGCCGCCGTCGCGGAGGGTGGCCCGGAGCGTGGCCTTCAACGAGCTGTGGAATCGCTCGCACAGGCCGTTAGCCTGGGGGTGGTAGGCCGTGGTGCGGTGCAGCTGGACCCCAAGCCCCCGCGTGACCGCCCCCCAGAGCTCCGAGGTGAACTGGGGGCCGCGGTCGGATGAGATGTCCGAGGGGGCGCCGAACCGGGCGACCCAGGTGGCGCTGAACGCCTTCGCGACGTCCGCCGCCATCGTTGACGCCAAAGGCACGACCTCCGGCTACCGGGTGGTGCGGTCCATCATGGTCAGGACGTGGGTGAAACCCCGCGAGGGGGGCAGAGGTCCCACCAGGTCCACGTGAACGTGGTCAAACCGACGTTCCGGCACCGCAAACGGGGCCAATGGGGCCTGGGTGTGTCGGCGCACCTTCGTGTGCACCTTCGTGCGCTGGCACGCGAGGCACGTCCTGGCCCAGCCGCGGACGGCCTTCCGGAGGCCATGCCAGACAAACTTGTCGGCGATCAACCTCTGGGAGGCCCTCGTGCCCGGGTGGGACAGGCCGTGGATGGAGTCGAAAATCCGGCGCTGCCAGCCCGCGGGCACGATGGGGCGAGGCCGCCCGAGGGAGACGTCACACCAGAGGGCCGTGCCCGCGCCATTAAACGGCACCTCGGTGACGCGGAGGCCCGTAACGGCGGTCCGCAAGGCCTGGACGTCGGGGTCGGCGGCCTGGTCCGCCGCCATCCGGGCATATTCGATGCCGAGGTGGACCGCGTGGGCAACGGACCGGAAAAGGCAATCCGCCACCGGGTTGTCCTTCCCCGCGACGTGCCGGATGTCCGTCGTGTATTCGGACACGGCCGAGAGGTGACGCTGCTGCCGGGCCGACCACGGCTCGGCGACCTTGCCCATCGCAAACACCAGTGGCTTGTGGTCGACGAAGGCCGTGAATGCACGGCCCTCGAGCAGATGGCGGAAGTGCCTGACCGCCAGGTGGAGCCCGAGCAACTCGCGGTCGAAGGTACTGTACCGGCGTTCGGGCGGGCGAAGCTGCCGGCTGAAGAACGCCAGCGGTTGCCAAGCTCCACGCACCCATTGCTCGTGCACCACGCCCACCGCGTAGTCCGAGGCATCGGTGGTGAGGGCGATCGGTGCATCGGGCGCCGGGTGCACGAGCATGGTGGCGTTAGCCAAGGCGAGCTTCGCGCCCACGAACGCCGCGTCCATCTGCTCGGTCCAGGTGATGTCACCTTTGCCCGGCTTCCCCCGGAGGGCCTCGTGCAAGGGGCGCCGGAGCTGGGCGATGCGGGGCAGGAAACGCTGGTAAAAGTTTACCATGCCCAGGAACTCCTGGAGCCCCCTCATCGTGCGGGGGCACGGAAACCCCTTCACCGCCTCCACCTTGGCCGGTAGGGGGACGGCCCTGTGCCTGGTGACGTGATGCCCCAAAAAGTCGATTTCGGCGACACCGAACCGGCACTTTGCGGGGTTCACGATCAGGCCTTGCTGGCCCAGACGTTCGAAGAGCGTGCGGAGATGGTGTAGGTGCTCTTCGCGGGACGCGCTTGCGACGAGGATGTCATCCAGATAGACGTAGACGAAATCCAAGTCGCGCAAGACGCTGTCCATGAGGCGCTGGAACGCCTGAGCCACATTCTTCAAACCGAAGGGCATCCGAAGAAATTCGAAAAGACCGAAAGGCGTGATGACAGCCGTCTTCGGCACGTCGGCCGGCCGGACGGGTACCTGGTGGTAGCCCCGAATGAGGTCGACCTTGAAAAAGATCACCCGCCCCACTAAACGGGCGGAAAAGTTCTGTATATGTGGTATCGGGTACCGGTCGGGGGTGGTGGCGTCGTTCAGGCAGCGGTAATTGCCGCATGGTCGCCACCCGCCACCTGGTTTGGGCACGATGTGCAGGGGCGAGGCCCACGCGCTATTCGAGCGCCGCACAATGCCCAATCGCTCCAGCGCATCGAATTCCGCCTTCGCCACGGCGAGTTTGGTCGGGTCGAGGCGACGAGCCCTGGCGTAGACCGGTGGACCTGTGGTCGGGATGTGGTGTTCGATGCCGTGTTTGACGGCGACAGCCGAAAACGTCGGCTGCGTGAGGGCAGGAAACTCGGCGAGCAGGCGGGTGAAATCGTCCGCGGCCAGGAGCGCGCAGGCTAGCTTGGTTGGTGCGGAGCCGCTCAATGAGCAAGCGAGCGAGCTGAAGGTCTCTGCGTTGATGAGCCGACGCCGTTTGACGTCCACCAAAAGCCCATGCGTGCACAGAAAATCTGCACCCAGCAAGGCCATGGGCACGTTCGCCGTGATGAAGTCCCACCTGAAGTGCTGGCCCCCGAAGCAGAATGCGACGCTGCACGAACCGAAGGTGCGGATGGAGGAGCCGTTTGCGGCGACCGAGGCGGGTCCACAAAGCGTGGCCTGTTTGTCCTGCACCGAGGCAGGTATCACGCTCAGCTGAGCGTCGGTGTCGCACAAAAAACGCCGCCCGGATGCCGTGTCTGTAATAAACAGAAGGCTGCCTGAATGGCCAACGCTCATGGCAGGCAGCGAGCGCCGGCCTGGTCGTTTCCCGACCTGCCGAAAGTGCACGGTTGGTGGCATGGTCTGGCCTTCTGCCCAAACCTGGTGTGGTAGTAGCACATGGTCCGCTCTGGTGGAGGCTCCGGCGGTCACGTCGGGTTCGGTCGACGGGGCGTCGCGGCGGCAGCTGCCGCCAGTGGCGCTAACTCGGCCAGTGGTGGCGCCGGTCGTGGCGCGGGCGTTGCCTCGGTCGGCCGAGGGTTCCAGGCGGCCACTCCGACGTGTCGCCTGGCCGAGAAAAATGTATCGGCCTCCTTGGCCAGGGCGCGAGGGTCCGTGATGGGCGAATTAGCCAAAGCTAATCGTACCTGCCCGGGTAGCTGCCGGAGGAACAGCTCGCAGAAGAGGAAATCTGGGCTGTGGTCACCGAGTAGAGCAAGCATGTGGTCCATGCGTTCGGATGGACGGGCCTCGCCCAGCTCCGGGAGGTCGAGCAGTTGTCGCGCGCGTTCGGTCTCCGTGAGTCCAAACGCACCGAGGAGTAGGCCTTTGAGCGCGCCGTATTTGTCGGCGTTTGGCGGGTTCTGTAGGAAGCTCAGGACCCGGGCAGCAGTGGAGGCGTTGAGCGCGGAGACCACATGGTGGTAGCGCGTCGTGTCCTCCGTAATGTCCCGCAGGGTGAATGGAGAAGCCGCTTGGGCGAACCAGATGGCTGCGTGCGATTCCCAAAAGCCAGGGAGCTTCAAAGCTACAGATGACTCCATCACCATGTTTTGAAAAGGGGTCACCAATTGTGGAGCTATGCTCGCACGATAAAGCCGGACAAAATGGACGACACCAGGAACGAAGTTTCACTGAGCTATTTATTCTCGCTCAACTCGAAAGAACTCAAAAGCACTGAATAGCCCGTTAACACGGGCGGCAATTTATATCAAAAGTTCACCACACAAAAGCCACACCTCTCAGGCGGGGCGTGGTATGCAAATAAGTCAGCCACGCCTCTCAACGGGGCGTGGTATGCAAATCGAGAGTCCGCCCGGGCAAGGCAAGTCCGGACACATCCGGGCGAGTCCGGGCAAGTAACCGCCCGCCGGTTACGTCATCGGCCGGTGCAAGGTAATTGTGTCATGCTTCCGGTAACCGCTACAGGGCCCCCTTAATCTGTTGAGATCTAATATTAGGCCTCAAGCTGACACCGTGTATTGTTCAAACCCGTTCCGAGGTCAGAGAGACTAAAAAAGAAGCACTGGTAATCTGAGTACGTGCCGAGTTGCAGCGCATATAAAAAGTTTAACTAACAGATCCTGCCAGTTTGAAAGTTTTCCACACGTTAATGTCGCACTATTTTGTCATGCATCGAAGGCACTAATTTTGAATCTCGGCCTATCAGAACACTTGCTTGGGTCACATGACATACAAAATGGCGGTGCCCATGTCGCACTGGATGTTTAGTTATGGCCTCGGGAAAATCGCTTTTAAAGTGCTTCATGCACTTTGAACACGTCGTGAATGACATAACTTCGCCGTTTACGCCTCTTAGATGGAGTAAATGTCGTGAATGCCTGCAGAGGTGGCTGCAATGGGAGGGTGAGTGTTACAATCTTGCCAACAGACACCAGCATCTGGTCAACGTCGAGTTCACCAACATTCCTGTAGAGGCAGGATTTCACCCTACATGTTATCAACGCTTCATCAACAAGAGACTGATAGAACCGAGTTCCAAAAAATGTCTGAAGAGGCAGCTGCAGCAGAGTTTGGAGAGTGAGGAATCGCTTCAGTGTTCAGGTTCAGTACACACAGGCCAGCAACATCAGTCTGCTGTACACAGGCCTAGTCCGTGGAAAAAATTGAGGTCACGTTCTGACCTGCATTCACCCAAACATGTCCTACCAGCAGTGTGCATTATTTGTAAGAAGGCAGACCGGTACATGAGAGTCTCTCATAAAACAACAAAGGATAGCTTGATGCAAGCTGAAACGTTAACAGCAGGTGATAGTACATGGGCTTATGTTGGGAAACCAAAGTTTGTGGATCGTTTTGCTAGATTCTTGGCAACTAGGCTTAAATCACTCTAAATAGCATATAAAATAAAAAAATTGCTGTTGCCAAATTTTCACGACATCTTCATGGCGGCCATCTTGGATGTCAAGATGGCCACCATTTCGGACCTATTTTGCCTTATATCTCACTTATTAATCAAGTTATCAGCACAAGAATAGTGTCCTTACCCACATTTTCGGGGTCAAGGAAGACAATGGTGATAATCAAATTTCAGCTGGATGGCCAACATCTTTATAATTTCAAGATGGCCGCCATTTTAAATCAAAGTATGAGTAAACATAGCCTAGTGTCTTAGTCTGAGACAATTGATGAAGACTAGTTGTGGTGGCTAGCAACCATCATAGACTTAAGCCTTTTCTGAAAGCAATGCTACAGTTTGTTAATCAGTTTGTTTCATCAAACAACTCCTATCAAAAATCCAAACGACGGGCTCTCTACTGATCAAACACAATGTCATTCTCAATAGGCTGGGCATCAGTGTTGCAGCATTTCTCCAAATCAGCATCACAGTTACACAATTCGGTACAGACTACATTCCTAGCTTTGCATGAACACCTGCGTGAACACAATTTGCTGGGACTCTTTGCAGCTCGTCCACAGCCACAGCGAACAAGTTGGAGAATTGAGGCTGGAGCAATTGCAACCTGCGTCAGGACTGGTCTCAATTCGCCTCCAACAGTTTCCCATCCCAAGGTGTTTGGGTCGATCACAGTTGGATTTAGAGTTAGATCTTGTGCCCACGTGTGTGCTTGCAAATGAGCACGCTGGACATGCTCTTTCCAGGCACCAGCAGTTGGTGTTAGTTTCTCGACTCCCTGATCAGCCTTCAGCTGGCGGAATAGGTGCCATCGTAGTTCAGCAGCACTTCTTATTGTGACACCTTTCGGACAGAAGAGGCGACAGACTTGCATTCTCGAACCACAGTCTGCGATATTATCATGCATGTTTTCCGTAGTTCATCGGCTCGTGATGCAGTTGTAGCAGCTTGTGCTCCCTGAATTATCCATCGGATGAGAGTGAACAACTCACATGGAATATCCGAATCATTGTAGTCCAGTAAAGATCCCTGAAATGTCCATGCCTTTTCAACATCTCTAGAGTGAAGAATGGATTGTCGTACACACTTTGCACATTTGAATATCTGCAACATGTCTTCTTTGATATTTTTCTCCTTTATTGCAGCATCTATTGCTGTCCTTCTTGCCTTTTTGCCATGAATGACAGAAGGTTTTTGGCCTTGACCATCGGTAATATCACAACAAATGTTCTCACGGATCTTCTGTAACAGCCTGCCCCTGGTGATGCTGTGATTCTGAATACCATAGTCCCGCATCATGTTACTGTAGACCTCATCAGCCTCAGGTGTTGAGACAAACTGTCCATCATCGATGCAATCCTGTAATTCAGCGAAGAACTCAATTTCAGCTGATACAAATCTCTCTCTCTGTCCTAAGTCCCCATCACCACTTTGGTCACCTGCACAATTTTTGCGCTGTGGCATTTGCACGTAGCGACTCCAGTTGGAGGTCAAACAGCTCTTATGGTAGGTTATGTCCCTTGCAAGAAAATCTCCCTCAACGAGAAAGTCCGCAAGGTTGAGTTTCCAGACACTGTTGTCACTGTTTTCCACAATCTGTTTAACTGACCTACCAATATCTTTGCTTCTACACTCACAGCGTATCTCTTCTGTCCCGGTCTTTTTGTCCTGTTTCACAGTCTGACAGAAAAAGCACATATTCCGGCAGAATGATGGTACTGTCGACCGTGTCTGCCTTTCTGCTGGTGCTGAACAGGAGGCTTCCTCTGGAATAGGAGTTGTTGATGGTCTTCCTCGTTTCTTACCTCCGGTCAGAACATGAGTGTCCATTTGACTTGTGGCTTGTTCATATCGTCCTTTATCACGTTCAATATGCTGTATATGTGTCAGCATACCGTAACAGCTCCGATGCCATAATGCTTTTCTTGACATCAGATCACCAGCGGATAAGCCTTGCAGTCTTTGATTTATGGCCACATATGTCGGATTCCTGTATGTATCTCGTTTGGTGAGATTTCGCAAAAATGTCTCATATGTATCTGCCTGTGGTGTGCTTAAAGGCTCAAGCACTTTCCTTTTTATGTATTTCTTCCCTTGGCATAGCAAACAAAGACTGAAGTCAATGGGCTTCTTTTTAGCAGCAGGTTCCTCTGGCGTGGTCATGATGCCGGCAGTCGTTCTTCCTCCACAGTTATCCAAGAATGCAACTTCTCAAGGTCGTCTGCTGCACATCTGAAAAGAATAAAGATTGTTAAAAAGTCATCCAACACAGTTTCAGGAATAATATTTGACTAAAACTAGATGTACGGTAGCTTGATTCTTTAGATAATATTTGGGTGTGGATCTGGCAGAAGAACTCCCCTGTCCCCCCACCTCCTATCCACCCCCTCCCAATCCAATCCTAACCATTATCTAAAAATGTAAGTACCTGTGAGTAAAAGTAAATAGATTCAATACCAGGACATTTATATTTAAACCTGATATACATGAAAACCTTTTAAAGTATGGCTTTGACCTGGAGTTTGGGCAAAACTAGCTTTAAAAATGGTGGCCATCTTGAAATTATAAAGATGTTGGCCATCCAGCTGAAATTTGATTATTACCATTGTCTTCCTTGACCCCGAAAATGTGGGTAAGGACACTATTCTTGTGCTGATACCTTGATTAATAAGTGAGATATAAGGCAAAATAGGTCCGAAATGGTGGCCATCTTGAAATCCAAGATGGCCGCCATGAAGATGTCGTGAAAATTTGGCAACAGCAATTTTTTTATTTTATATGCTATTTAGAGTGATTTAAGCCTTGTTGCCAAGAATCTAGCAAAACGGTCCACAAATATACATAAGCCCATGTACTATGAGTACATATTCTAAAAGAAATTGATAGAAGACTGGAATTCCGAAATGAATGATCAGGGAAAATACAAACTGTGATATTCATTTGATCTATGTTTTCAGGGAAATTGCTGGAAGACCCTACTCTAAAAAATGACGAAGGCATCCTATTGCACATCAGAGGGAAAGACTGCGTTGCCCTGGAAGTGAGATACCACAAATTATGTTACTGTGGCGGACACAAAAGCCCACTGGCGTGGTGACATCATTCCACGCACCAAGTGGGCGGTGGCCACGCCCGAGGGGTAGGCGTGGCCTCATGATATACACCGGGCGCGCAGCCCGGAGCGCGCGAGTGTTACAGTGAGCTCCTGAAATAAAGACGCTTATAAGTTACCGCTTGTCCGCTTCCTCCTTGCTCGCAAGCAGCGCGCGTAACGCCGCGCTTTATTACAAAGATTACTGTAAAATTTTGTGGAAAACCCCGATGAAAGTGCAAAGCAGTACAGCTGAGAGGTAAGTTTCGAAACCACTGCTAAAGTGTGAAATAATTTTTTTGTACCAGAACATGAATTGAAATTTATGCAGCGATGTGTTTTTCTGGCTAATGTCCTGCTGGAAGAAATGTGTGCAACACTTCAGCACATGTGCCAGCCAAGTAATGATACCAGCATCATCTGCCAGATGGCTGAGCCAGCCATGTTCGCTGTCCCTCTTCAGTGACTTTAACAATTTCCTGTTTTGTGAAGTTGACTCCACAGGGCCTAAGGCACAAGGTGATCTCTCCACATGGCCGGTTACTCCACATGAAAACATATGTCTGCATTTTACGTTTGCTTTCTAATTTCAGTGGTCTGCATGCAAAAGCCTATGCAGCATTTTGCAGTTCGGTCGTAGTAGAACAAGTGATCAAGAATCATGAAGTGATCCGGATGACGAAACTTGTCACCTTATTCATAAAATGCGTTGAAGCAGAGGGAGTTGGTATCACAGACTTCAGGTAGATGGATCATGATTTGATTTGCCTTCCTGCGTATTTTGTTTGTTGGATCAACAGGTGGTGTCCTTTGGCGGCCACGCTGAAAAAATGTCCTGATCCTTGGTTAGAAGTCGGTCTAATTGATGTCCCTTTCATGTCAGTGTATTCGGTGTGTTCTACCGGTCGGACAAGCTCAAGCGAAAGCTACAGCAAGACTACCCGCAGCTTGTATTCCACCAGCCAAATAAGCGGAACAAAAGTCAGCTGGTATTTGTGGACGTCCTCTCGACCGGTACGGTTTTGGATCGCCTCGTGGACGTATCCTCAGGGCAGTCAGATGGTTCATCCTCCGAAGCAGAATCCACTTTGATAGATGAAACCCTGGAGAAACCGTCAAGTCATTTACCCGAAGTAGACGAACTGAGGACTGTATATCAAGCGGCGCTCATCATCAAGAATGCGATTCAACAACCAACAACTGTGATGGACTGTCCATGGCCTCCTACTGCCAACGATCTGACGCTGTCCTCTGCGAAAGGTATTATTCCAAACGAATTGTATAACCTTCTTGCATGGAGTGTTGGTGTGTCCGATGATCCCATAGCCACGAATTATGTTAAGGTAGACAATACTGCTGAGGTCAAATTGACATCAATCTGCTAGGATATCATTTACCTGGCTTCCAATCTAAGGGCCGGACACAGACACCCAAATCCCTCGCACTAGGCATGACCATTCGTCATTTGACTGGTTCGTCTCGATTACTGTCTATCATCAATAAGCTCGGGCATAGTGCTTCAGTTGACACAATCATTGGGTTAGAAACTAGTCTGGCCGAACTTCGACTGGTGAATGAACATGACTCTGTTCCTCATGGCTTTGCAAAGAGCGTGCCCACTATTCTTGTATGGGACAACATTGATTTCGGGGAAGAGACACTTTCTGGGCGAGGTACTACCCATCATACCAACGGTATAATGGTACAAGCGCGCGTTAGTGAGGCCACCAGTCATTCTAGAAGGAAATCGTTGAAGAAAGGCTTACGGTCGCTGAAGCCTTCCATCGGTCAAATTGACGATTATGTAATATCTAAGTTCTAAGTTTATGTTCTAAGTTTATGGCATTTTCCATTCACTTTGTAATGTTTTGACGTAAAGAATGCTACTTGAGCCCGTGGACATTCAGAATTTTCGCATACATCGAAGCCTGTATCTTTGCGTATTGACACGACGGTGAATAAACTATCATGCGATTTACTTCAGGTGTGTGCCTTATTATTATCTATGGATTGATACTTATTGTGTCAATGGATTAACATGTATTCATCGGATTCATACCGCCGACCATAATACCAAGCTTGCCTACTCTACATTCACTCTGCTATCCCTGGTCATCATGCGGTCCCCATATGCATCTGGAGGCATTTTTAGTGTCGCCCCCTTCATCCGTTGTTTTCCAGACCACCACGAAACGTCGTCATTAAGCAGTATCCCTTCCATATGCCAAGCTTACCCATTTTCGAGAGGATGGTTTCTTTAGAGAACCATTAGAGAACCATTATCTCTAATGGTTTCGAAAATATTTTGGGTTAATTTCGGAGAAATTCATTGAATTTTACAGTAGGTATGTGCGACAAAAGTACATTTTTTACATTTCCGCTGTATGATGCATGCGTAAGGAAGAGCCTTCAAAACTGACAGGGCCACAGAACCATGGGAGGGTCGATGCCTAGCATAAATTCCTAGGCTGAATTATGTGTACTGACGGAGATACCACGCCGCAAAGTCGGCACCGGAGCTAAAAACCCTTCTTTTTGACTCTACATGACCTAGTTTGACGTGGTCGTTCACGGAAAGTGGCAGGATTTCAGAGTTAAACTTTTAACACAAGGTCATGCCTGTTGTATACAATAAAACAATGCATAGAAATCGTAGTCCCACGAGTTCGGAACGAATCACCTGAATCACCTGACCTGAAATCACCTGAATCACCTGACCAGGTAATATTATGTACTCCTGCATTCCCAGCAATGATGAAACCAGCAGCCACTGGATGCAGATGAAAAGGAGGATCGTCCAAGTTATATACCGGGTGGCCCAGAAGTAATCGGGCAGTCAGTGAATCCACATTTAAGCAGAATTTTTTTTATGAGCAGATCATAATATATGTATGCAATGTATGTGCAGAACATAATATTTAGACATAAATAGATATTTAGACACACAACAAAACAGAGGCTGTTACAAAAATTGTTCAAAGTGCTGCCCATTCTCATTAATGCATTTATCAACTCTTTTCACCAGAGAGTAGCATAACCTTCCAACATAAATCCACAATCATTTGTGCGCAAGTATCAACAATTTTCTGTTTAAGTTGCTGAATCGTCCGGGGTTTCTGAGTGTAAACCGCAATCTTTAGAGTGCCCCAGAGGAAAAAATCTGGTGGAGTAAGATCTGGTGATCGGGCAGATACTCAACTTGTCCACTGCATCCAATCCACCGCTGAGGGAAATGTTCATCCAACCAATTGTGCACAACGATAATGTAATGGGCTGGTGCCCCATCATGCTGGAACCACATTTCGTCAATATTCGGCCAGTTAGCAACAGCTGTAAGAAATCAGTTGTTCAGCATAGCCACATAACTCTCACCTGTCACTTGTCAAAAAAGAACGGGCCCACGAGACCAGCAGCACAAATCCCAACCTAAACGGTGACACCTGTGGTGTTGACATCCTTTTCAATTTCAACTTGTGGATTTTCACTTGCCAAATAAACAGTGTTGTGCCGATTGACATGGCCATTCAACTTAAAAGTTTCTTCATCACTCCAAAAGCTTTTTTCAGGAAAGGTGTCATCCTCGACACATGTTTGTCTAAAATTTTTGCAAAACCCCACTCGCCGGCCGATCTGGATCGTCTTCAGTCATAGCCTGGAGCAAATGAGGATGATCTGGTTTCAAGTTGAGCTCGTGAAGCATCCTCTGAATGGATGTTCTTGAAATACCAATTTCTTGTTTTGCTCACCTGGTAGACTTTTTTGGACTTCGGCTAAAAGTAGCTTCAACAACGTGTTTGTTTTCTCCGGTGCAGATGGACCTTGGTCTTTCAGGTTTTACCAAGTATTTAACTGAACCAGTGGTTTCAAAGCGCTTGATAAGGTTGGCCACTGTGTCTCGTTTTATTAACCAGTGAAGGTGCTCTTCAAAAATGTGGCACGTCTCACTCTTATTGACCGTTTTGTAAAATGTCTTCACAATAAAGACATGTCTGTGTAATGTTGGTCATTACGGTCCTCCATGATTCAAATCGTCCACTTTTGGGGATTCTGAAATCAAAATAATTATCAATAAATAACATCAAACAAACATCAATTAATAATCAAAATAATAACAATAAATTATAAAATAATAATGAAATTGTAGTGACTGTTGTTCGGCAACTGCCCTATTACTTCTGGGCCACACTGCGCACTGAGCACCGGACTTGTGTTGCTAAAAAGCAGACATGGCTGCTAACATTTTACAAGTTACAACATCAGTTCAGTACGCACTGCGGTACTGTACTGCATTAACTCAATGATGTCTTGAGGCTTTGTTTTTCTCTCAGCGGTTCGTCGATTGCACTGCAATTACTTTCGTTCCCTGTTTTTTTTCCCAGTCTTTCACCCCATACTTCCTTGTTTAAAATCTCAACTCAGAAAAAAAAAAATATATATTTCCTTCTCTGCTCTTATTCGTTTATTCATTCTTCTTATTTGTTCGTTCGTTCTTCGACCGCATTGTTCATGATCACGTGATCATGTTGTTAAAAATGTTAAAACTTTCCCCTGAAGAACTGTATTCTGTCGTATATTTTAACATCTTCTTCTTCTTCTTCTATAAAAGGATGCTTTCGACTTGCTCACCAAATCTATTCATTCCAAAAAAAAAATTCCATCTCTTACAGTTCCTTTTTTCTACATTCCCGAAACTCTCCTGCACTCCACCCCTTCTTCAGCGTCCTCAAACGTATTTTTGACTCGAAGGTCTCAAGAAACTCATTTTGCAATAAATGTTCGTTTCCCATTAATCGTACACTTTTCAAAATCCAATCTCACCCCTCCCCTCCAAATCTTCCCCATCACCCCTTCCCTTCAAAACTTCCCCATCACCCCTCGCCTCCAAAACTTCCCCATCACCCCTCCCCTCCAAATCTACCCCCTTGCCCCTCCCCTCCAAATCTTCCCCATCACCCCATCCCTTTCAAATCTTCCCCCTTGCCCCTCCCCTCCAAATCTTCCCCATCACCCCTTCCCTCCAAAATTTCCCCATCACCCCTCCCCTCCAAAACTTCCCCATCACCCCTCCCCTCCTAATATACTCCCTTGCCTCTCTCCTCCAAATCTTCCCCATCACCCATCTCTTTCAAATCTTCCCCCTTGCCCCTCCCCTCCAAATCTTCCCCATCACCCATCCCTTTCAATTCTCCCCCCTTGCCCCTTCCCTCCTAAACTCCCCCCACACCCCTCCCCTCTGAGACTCTCCCTCGCTCCTCCCCTCCTAGACTCCCCTCCCACCCCTCCTCCTCAAAGCGTCCTCCCCGCTTCTTCCCCCTTCCAACTTTCACCTTCATCTCCCCCAACCTTCTGCCTCGCTCTTCCCCCTCCTCAAATAACCCCTCACTGTGCCTCACCCAATCACCATCAAACCTTTTGTCTGCCCCATTCTTCCCTTTCTCCAAGCTATTCTGAAATCTCTGACACACCTTCAACAGCTCTCCCTACCTCTTCCTCCTCTTCCACATCTTACCCTACCCCTCCCTCTACCCCCTGTTCTGTATCCGATGCTCCCCCTTCCTCTTCATTAATGGTATGGACCTCAAACATCCGGGGCCTTCGCTCAAACTTGACTGATCTCTCCATACAGGTTGCTTCTGACAAACCAGACATGATCTGCTCAACAGAAACTTTCCTCCTTCATGATGTCTCTGATTCCTTGGTATCTCTCCCAGGTTACTCCCTCCTCCGGTATGATAGACCTGAGCCTCGTCCTGGAGGTGGGGTTGCTATCTTTATAAAAAACTCTCTTCCTCACTCGCCCTGCACTGCCCTCTCTCCACCTCACCCCCAGGAATACCTTTGGCTATGGCTGCCCCTTCGCTCCCACCTTTTGTTCATATGTGTGTTGTACCGTCCACCAAACAGTGATGACTCCATCGACATCTCGCTGTCTGATAATATGGACCAACTTCTATCGACCCATCCCAACTCTCTCTTCCTCATATGTAGTGATTTCAATTGTCACCATGCCAGTTGGCTGGGTGTGGGTACCTCTCTCACCAGCCATGGCTGTTCAGCAAAGGACTTCTGCGACTCACTGGGACTGACACAATCTGTCAATTTCCCGACCCGGATCTCAGTCAACGGAGCATCTTCTCTTCTGGACTTGGTTATGACTAACTTCCCTGAAAATGTCTGCTGCTCTTCTTCTGCTCCAATCGGCTCATCTGATCATGTGCTTGTTAAAGTGGACATCTCTCTGACCATTCTCAGAGAGCCTCCTCAGCGTCGACGAGTCTGGCATTTCACTCAGGCCAACTGGCACGATCTTCAAGCAGCCATCAATCATCTGGACTGGTCTCCCATCTCTACCACCTTTGACATCAACTCATCCTGGGAATTCTTCCAAAGTAAATTGCTCTCTCTTATACACAGATTTATCCCATCTCGTCTTCAGTTGGCCTACCCTTCCTCCCGTCCATGGTACACGGAATCTTGTGGTGCGGTTGTTGCCCAGAAACAACTTGCTTTCGTCTCCTGGAAAGCAATTTTTTTTTTTTTTGTATACTGAATCGAGGCTCGTGAAAGAGCTGACATTTACTTCACAAACAAATCAACCAAACAAACAAAATATATAAAAAGAGGGAGCGGAAGACAAGAGAAGGGGAAGCACACAAACACTTGAGAGCACACAACATTTAAGAGGAAGGAGATGTGTGGGAGGAAGAGGGCTTCGGGGGAGGAGGCGTGGGAAGGGGGGGGGGGGGGTGGGAGAAGTATAAAACACAAGGACACCAAGGACTTCCAGGACAGAAGTTGGTATTTCAAAAAAGTGGAATTGGGGTGAAATTAGCAGGGATAGAAAAGATCAAGGTTTTGGATGGGGGAAGATAAGAGATGGTGGTGAACAGCTGTTTAAAGACCTTGAGGGTGGAGTGGGATTGAAGAGAGTGAGGGAGTTTGTTCCAGAGGCGGGAGAAAAGAGGAATGAAGGAGTGAAGGTGAGCAGAGAGTCTTGATTTTGGCAGTTTAACCATAAGAGGGTTGCAGGCAGATCTTGTGCGACCTGTAGGAATATTTGTGGGGCAGAGCCCAGAGAGAGCTGGGGGGGGGGGGGGGCAAGGCCAGAGAGGAGTCGGTAGAAGACGGAAAGACCACCAACCTGCCTGCGGTGAGTGAGTGAGAGGCCCTTGGAGTTAGCTTCATCGCGGGAGATTACAATGATTCTGAATGCTTTGGTTTCAACAGCGTGAAGACGAGCTAGGTGTGAGGCAGGAGCACCAGCCCAGAGGGGGGAGCAGTATTCCATTGAGCTGTGGGTGAAAGCCTTGTATGTGGTGAGGAGCTCAGATGTGCCAAGGAAGGACTTCGCATGACGGAGGATGCCCAGTCAGCGACTGGCTTTG
Organism: Myxine glutinosa; assembly: GCF_964187855.1. Taxonomy (NCBI): domain Eukaryota; kingdom Metazoa; phylum Chordata; class Myxini; order Myxiniformes; family Myxinidae; genus Myxine; species Myxine glutinosa. The sequence goes on along the minus strand of NW_027617169.1, from coordinate 48,355 downwards.
GAGGCCAGATTTGAAATGTGGTTTTCCCAGGAAAGATCATGGCAGATAGTGAGACCCAAAAGCTTGAGTGACAGAACTTCTTGGAGAGGATTATTCAGAAAGTGGATGGGAGGGTTGTCCAGTCGGTCTTTTCGGAGAGACATCGTAAGAGTGTGAGATTTGTCAGGATTGAAAGACATGTTCCACTTGTTTGCCCAGTCTGTGATTTTGTCCAGGTCTGCAGAGAGTGAGGAGGCTGCAGACTGCCGATCTGAGGGATGAAGAATGGAGCGACAGAGAGTAGAGTCATCAGCAAAGAGATCGAGAAGATTTTCAAGAGAGTCAGAGAGATCATTGATGAAGACCAGAAAAAGCACAGGGCCCAGAACACTGCCTTGGGGAACTCCAGCCTGAACAGGAAGAGGGGATGATAGAAACCCATTCAGGGCCACATGTTGACTACGACTAGAGAGGAAGTCCGCCAGCCATGCGTGGAGATTTCCATGGATACCAAAGGAGGAGAGTTTGGTGAGCAGAGCGGGGTGCCAGACCGTATCGAAGGCACGTGATATGTCAAGGGAGACAGCTCTAATTTCCTGTTTGGCATTGAGGACCTCCATCCATTGTTGAGAAAGCAGAAGCAGCATGTCCAGAGTAGAGTGACCAGGTCTGAAACCAAATTGATGATCAGAGATCAAGCCATTGGAGAAGAGGAAAGATTTCATATCTGAAGCAATGATGGATTCCATGACTTTGCTGATAATTGGGAGAAGGCTGATTGGTCTGTAGTTGCTGGGATCTGTTTTTGCACCTTTTTTGTGCAAAGCGGTGATGTTGGCAGATTTCCAAGCAGATGGCAGATGACCTTGAGCAAAAGAGAGGGTGAAGAGAACTGAGAGAGGGAGTGAAAGAGCGGAAGAACAAGATTTTAGGACCCATGGGCTGATGCCGTCAGGTCCAGTTGCAGAATCAGAGTCGAGGGTTGACAGAAACTTTTCCACCTTGTCAGGAGGAAAGGACCCAGAGTCCAGGAGCAGCTGGGTACGACTGGGTACAGTGGGTACAGAGAGGGATGGGTTTGGGACACAAGATTTAGAGGCAAACACAGAGTTGAGGCATTCAGATTTTTCATGTGCGGAGTCAGCCGTGTAGCCGTTTCAGGTGAGGGAGGGGATGGAGGGGGAACAAACACCAGAAACTGCTCACCAAACTCTCATCCTTTGAGATTGTTGGAGAATGTTGAGAAGACTCAGGAGACTCCAATGACCGAAACAGCTTTTACAAAGTAAGGCTTTATTATAATTAATAAATCACTTGTTTCAAAATAATAAGGAACTACAATAACTAAACGAATTGGTAATTTAAGTCGATGGTTCTTCTTCTGTGGCCGGTCCTCTGCGCAGCGCTGTTCACATGGACACTCGTTCCGTTCCGTACGACAAGGGTTCTGGTGACAAGTCTAAATCTACCACGACGCTGTTCATGTTTTATGAGCGCACGAATACACAAAAGTTTTAAATCCTCTTTCCGCTAACTTTTAATCCCTCCTGCGCAAGTTTTAATCCTTTCCCCTCCTGCTGGGAGTTCCTCTAACCCTTCATTTGCATCCCAATGTTTAAACAATAGTAAGAGCCTAGGAATGTGTGTTAGCCCGGGGCCGTGACAAGGCGAACAAAAGGACTCCCAGGTTTCGTTTTTCTCCATGCTCCGAGGTCCAAATTCCTGACATTCCTGACATTCTTTGAACCACCTGCTCACTCACCAATCTCATAACTAATTACAAGTAAAGATTTATACTTCCACAATCCCTCATTTTTTTGCTTTTGTTTATATTAACCATTAATCTAAACATCAATACAAGTACTCAAACCACAAATTTGGTAATCCAATTCCCTTAGGCATACACTGTCATCCTGGAAGAATCTGATCACAAAACATTTCGTTGGTCATTGACTCCTTCCATATTGTTAATTCAATCTATTTCATTTGCATCACAAATATCTTTGCAAAACAACACTTCACCATCACCAAGACACAACAATTTCACTTCACCATTTTCAAGTTTATAAAGCATCTGCAACATCTGGCAAAAACGTTTACCTCCAAACAAATGTTGACTCTTTGTTTGAAAGGAAGGGGCTGATCACTTGTGTTTGCATTCAGGTATGAAACATTTTCTTCTAATGTCTTTATAACACCTGCACTACTTCGTGTAGGGTTTCGCTGTTGTAATAACTGCGCGGAGTCATAGACTGACCCTGCTCTCCATGTAGCATTCTTGCCATTCTTGCTGTGAACCATAATAATTCCTGAACAAGGCCTTCGCCCAGTTGTAGTCGACTTACCTCCTCCCTCATTATGAATGGACAGCAAGTATTGGTGTGACGTTGATTGGCCAGCAAGATGTGGAACAGGGATGCCAGATGCATCCACAATGATGTTGGGACCATGGTGTTCAGGTCATCCACGGTCCATACCAGGAGCAACCAGCAGAATCGTGCACAGCTGTTGTGAAAAGGCACAGCCGTTTGCTTGCAGCTCCAGGCTGGCTCCCCGGAAGTTGGTGAAGTCATAACATATGTCCCCGCATTTCGTAGGGGTTGCAGGTAAAATGTCGTTGTCCTGCAATTGCTGATGTGATGAATGTTCGAAGCCTTCGAACAAGAGTAAGTGATCGCCTTTCTTTCATATGTTGCAGTGTGATCCAGGCAAATGGTCACATAAACTTTCCTTGGTGAAGGTAAGCATCCATCTCCAATCTTACAAAGGAGTATGTCTTCATCATTCTTTGAGAAGGAGGGTGTATGCCAAGATTAACTTCATTTTTTAGCCACAAATTTTCTTTCTCGAACTTCTTCCCAATTCCGTTAGCACTCCCTTCAAAATGTGATCTCGTCTTATCCTTTTACTCAGTCACATCTGAATCTGCTTTCCACACACACTGAATGAGATAGGGTACATCTTACCATGAAATCAGCATAATCATGTATATCTTCCGACAGTTTCACATTCAACAATTTGTTGTTTTTCCTTAAAACATTCAAAAAGTTATATTCATTTATATGCGTCACACAAATAATATTCAATCAGGTATGTATTTTATTACTAAACTAAGAATAGCATTTAAAATTGCTTTCAAATCAATATACAGTGAAACCTTGACTTATGAGTGCACCAACTTACGAGTTTTCCGAGATACGAGCCATCGCTCGGGCGGTTTTTTGCTTTGTGATGCGAGCCGAGATCTGAGTTACGAGCTTACGCCACCCGCCACTAGGTGGCCCAACGAGCGTTCAGGTCACGTGGTTATCTTGCCGTGCAAGCATCTCTGCCATATATCGCTGCTGCTTTGTTTTCGCATTTTTGTTATTTTGTAAAATTTCTTAGTTTTAACCATGGGTCCTAAGAAATTGAGTGCCAAGGGTAGTGCTGAGAAGAAGAAGAGGATGATGTGCTTGGATATAAAACACGCAATCGTCGAAAAACATGAGCGAGGTGTGCGTGTTGTCGACTTGGCGAGGCAGTACGATTGTAGTACTTCTACGATATGTACGATTTTGAAGCAGAAGGAGTCGATAAAGGCTATAACGCCAGCCAAGGGCGTTACGATTATTTCAAAGCTCCGGACCTCTGTCCATGAAGAGATGGAGAAGTTGTTGTTTGTGTGGTTGATGGAGAAGCAGCTCGCAGGAGATACTGTGACCGAGAGCATCATCTGTGAGAAGGCACGAGACATTTACGGGGATTTAGTGCAGCAGACGGCGGGAACATCAACGGACGAGGAATCGGAAGTCATTCAAAGCCAGTCGGGGATGGTTTGATAATTTTTAGAAGAGGACCGGCATTCACTCCATCGTCAGGCATGGTGAGGCAGCAAGCTCGGATGTGAAGGCAGCTGAAGATTTTATTATAACTTTTGCCGAACTGATAGAAGCCGAACGATACATCCCCCAGCAAATCTTCAACTGTTACGAGACAGGGCTCTTCTGGAAAAAGATGCCGAGGAGGACGTATATAACGGCAGAGGAGAAGAGCATGCCAGGCCACAACTTGTTCAGAGTGCCGGCAATAGCTCGCCTTCTCTTTGTGGAAGACACGGTGAGAACCTTAACATCCAACAACTAATGGGACGCAAACGGGATGCCCAGTTTAGCGGTACACACATTGATGAATCACCCTGCCTGTGAAACACTGACATGACAGGTTATAGCTGGGTCGGGATTCAAACCCAGGCTGGACAGTTTAGAGTCAAGTGTGCGTACCTCCAGTCCAGGCCATCCTGCCAACTTGTATGCTGCATACAGGTGAAATATAAAGCGCGAGATATTTTTTATATAAACTGTATATTTCAAAAAAACTTGGTGTGGTTTTTGGCGGGCTGGAACGGATTAATAGCATTTCAATTCATTTTAATGGGGAAATTTAATTTGAGAAACGAGCAAATTGAGTTACGAGCTCGGTCACAGAACGAATTAAACTCGTAAGTCAAGGTTTCACTGTAGTTTGAAAATTAAAACTCATGCAGTTATTTTAACACTACTCACAGAAAATAAATGCATTAATAACGAGTGTATATGATTACAATCACAAACAGGAATATCTAATTCCCAACAAATTTTGCAAACCAACAAATTAAGCATAATGTATTATTATCATAATTCCTCCCCACTTAAAAAAAAAAAAAAATTTTATTTATTTATTTATTTATTATTAACAGTGTGTAACTTGTGGTGATATGAGCTCACTGATCTTGTAAAACTGACACAATTCATAACATTGTCGTTATGCCATTATCTTAACTCTACTGTATTCATTTGCAACATCACTTGATTCAATCTTTTAATCTCAGTATTTATGTCACCATAAAAGTCTTCCTCTTGTGGTTCCACATTTCTTTCCTCATTTGTCACTTCATGCATTATCATCGTGTTGTTGGTTACCTTATTCAAACACACAGTCACTAAGGCTTTCAAGCAAGCCACCACTAAAACAATTGCCAATATAACTACTAAACCAACAAACAAGTATTGGAGTATCTTAGCTGCTACTCCTCCAAATGTGTTTCCCAACCATGCAAAGGCACCCCCTTTTATATAATCGTGGTATCTTGCTCCCTCTTGTCTGATTGTATCGGCTATGTTATAAATTTCTTCTGAATTATCAGGTATGTACGTACAACAATCTGTACCAATGACTGCACATGTACCTCCTTTTTCTGCTAACAGCATATCTAATGCCATACTTGTTGCTGCCAGCTCTCTCGTAAGTTTTTCCAATCCACTAGCTGTTTTATTTGCCAACTTCTCCATAGCCAATGCCATGTGCCTAAGTTCTCGCCCTGCCTTCCAGGTTCCATAAAATGGAAATATTACCATTCCAATCCATTCCCCCATGCTAATAGTTCTTTTCTGCCTAGAATGCAGGATATGCGTTGGTGACTTTGTTAACAAGCGCATGTGTGGAAGCACAAACCCCAGAAAACATGTTCCGAACCATCCCGACGGAAGATACGGATATGCCTTGTGTCCACATATAAAATGTGTATTATTATATGTCCATGTCCTGTCCATTCCCCAAGTGCCTTCCCAATACAAAGTTAAACCCTTTGTGCCATTTGGTCCTAGTGGGACAGGCATTCTCATCCAGCCTTCTTCGCGACCATAACCGTGGCATTTGGAGGTTCCCATAAACTTGTTATGCCTAGGCGTTTGGCATCTGGTGATACACATTAATCCTTTCGTTTGTTGTTGAATAGTCATGTAAGAGGGCATTTTGTTCTTATCATATGCAGGTCTATAACTATCCTCAAATTGGTAACAATTATATCCTCCTCTTTGCCATCCTATTCTCCCTGACATTGAGCCTTCAAAATCTGCTGCTATCAGGGTGTCTGGGAAACGGCTACATAACTCTGCCCAACCAAAAGGAACTGCCTCCAATGGTACTCCGATCTCACTAGAATGCGGCATTTGTGTGCATATCCAACAATTACTTTCATTTGCTATATCAGCCCTTGTGTGGGCTAAATGTAAAAAAGTATTAATCCCGTGTAATCCATCGGGTTCTAAAGGTGTGTCCTTATCTTCCATCAAACTTCTCCTCTGCTTTTGTCATTCCACATGATCATATATCTGTATGTCGTTCACTAGTGTTGCGTTTTGTTCTCTCATTACCCCAAAATAATCCATGCAACACAGAGTTCCCACTATTAGAGAACCCATTCCTAGGATAAATATCACCATTTTCAAGGAGTATCCGAAGTAGAAGTCTCTGGTTTCCCTTGATTGGTCGGCTTGTCTTGATAAGGTGTTTCCCTTTGTCCCACCTGTATCCATCTGTAAAACATGTGAGCTACCCCTTGTATATGTCCATACCTATAACATAATTACATGTCAATAAATTCAACATCATAACTAACAAACTTCCTAACAGGTTAATGAAATAAAAATCCCTAAAAAATCCCTTACTATTTAACATAAATCGGATTATTTGCCTTTCCCTGATTCCCCTATATCCCGGGGTCCAACTAAATCCCCTGATCATGAGTGTAGTTGTGATACATTATCCCTCATGCTGCGCTAATATCAGTAGATAATGGTATGTCATGTAGGCAAATAAATGTCACTATCTTCCATAATTCAAGTAGGAATATTAAATGTTGAAAATGTAATGTTTATCAGTGCAAGGGGTGTTAAAATGTAATTCAAATGAATGTAAATCACGACTATCATTTATCTGCCACTGAATGTTCTGCTGGGCTGCTAGGTGCAGCCTCATTTTCTGTGGGACCATCCACCTTAGCCCCATGTGCTCGCTTGCAATGAGAGGCATGAATCCAACTTGGTCTGCCTTGGCATTTTACTGAAGTATGCGTTGTCAGCAGCACCTGATGTGGTCCTGACCATCGTGGTGTCAACGCCGTTTTTCGTTTGAAAATTTTGATGTACACATAGTCTCCAGGTTGAAAAGAATGACACTCATTCTCTACAGGTTCTGGTAAAGCTTCCTTCACCTGGGAATGAAACATCTTCACGACTTTGGTCAATTCAATACAGAAAGAGTACATCAAATCATCCATCTGGTGAATATCCATCTCCTTGATCGTCAGGGGAGGTGAATGAGGTACCCGCATTGGTCTCCCCATCAGGATTTCATGCGGGGATAATCCCGTTCACCTATTGGGAGTAGCCCTCATCACGAGGAGTGCAAGTGGAATGGCATCCGGCCATCTCAAGTTGGTTTCCACAGATTTTGGCCAGCTTGTTCTTTATTACTCCGTTATGTCGTTCCACTGCTCCCGCCGATTGGGGGTGATAAGGACAGTGAAGATGAAGGTTTATCTGCATTGCCTTACCCAATTCCTTAACAACATCTGCTGTGAAATGCGTACCCCGATCAGAAGAGATCCTGCAAGGAACTCCAAAGCGACATATGAAGTCCTTCAACAGAATCTTCACAACTGTTTTGGCATCTGCATGTTGACAAGGGTAAGCTTCTACCCATTTTGTAAACATGTCTACAATCACTAAGACAAACTGAAATCCAGCGCACTTTTCCATTTGGATAAAATCCATCTGTAAATGTACAAACGGACCTGATGGTGCGGGATGAGCTCCTGGTGTAGTCTTTTCACCTTTGCCTGGATTATACGCCTGACACACCTGACATGTAGCACAACATTGCTCTGCCACAAGTGTAAACCCAGGTGCATACCATTGTTTTAACACTGATGCACACATTCCTCCTTTGCCTGTATGACTCACTCCATGAGCCAGACGAGCAATGCATGGCAACAACTGGCGAGGAGCAACAACACGTCCATCGGGAGAAGTCCATAATTTAGATTCCTTGTCAAATGTGCATCCAGTCTGTACCCACACCTCTTTTTCCCGGTCTTCCACCACTTCTTGCATAGCGCTGACGTCTTGCAGCATCGGGGTATTTTCAGGAACCCTTACAGGTCCCTGTATAATCACCGGGTCTTGTTCAAAATGTGCCGCAAGTTTCACTGCTTCATCCGCCCTTGCATTTCCCTGTGAGACCTCATCTCTTCCTCGTGTATGGGCCTCACATTTGACCACTGCAATGGCAGATGGTAGAAGGATTGCTTCCAAGAGGCTAGCAATCAACCTCCCGTTTTTGATTTGGCTTCCTGAAGATGTCAAAAATCCTCTCTGTTTCCAGAGAGCACCATAATCATGAACAACCCCATGCGCATACCTGGAGTCTGTATAAATGGTTACTCTCTGGCTTTCCGCTAAACGACAGGCTCTAGTTAATGCATAAAGTTCTGCTTGTTGAGCCGAGTAAGTATTTGGTAATTTCCCACTCTCCCATGTCTCAGCATCTGTGCATACTGCATATCCCGTCAGTAGTGAACCATCCAATGCTCTTGATGATGATCCGTCAACATACAGTACCAGATCTGCGTCTGGGATGGGAATGTCCTTCAAATCTACGCGAGGCACTGGTGCATGTGCCGATACCTCCGCACAGTCATGGGGCTCACCATCTGCTTCTGTTGGCAACATAGATGCTGGGTTCAGCGTTGGGCAATGCTGAATGGTGAGGTTTGACGGCGCCAACAACCCTAGTTCATACGTTGTAGCCTTTGATGCTGAAAGGTGCTGTGTTCCTGCCTTCAGCAAAACTATCGCCACCGCATGCTCAACAAGGAGAATTAAGGGGCACCCCAGGACTATTGTAGCTGTGGCTTCTACTGCATATGATGCTGCTGCCACTGCTCGCAAGCACTGTGGAAACCCTCGTGCTACTGGATCCAATCGAGTGCTGTGATACGCTATAGGGCGCAGTTTTCCCCCATGTTTTTGCGCCAACACTGATTGGGCAAATCCTCCTTTCTCATGTGAATAGAGAAATAAATTTTTGTCATAATCCGGCAGTCCTAAAGCGGGAGCTGATGCTAAGGCATCTTTCAATGTCGTAAAAGCTTGTTCAGCCTCCGGGGTCCATTTCTAAGGAATTGGACTGTTTGGTAAGCTGATGTCCAACAGGGGGCGAGTCAGTAATGCGTAATCAGCAATCCACTGATGGCAAAACCCTGTTGTCCCCAGGAAAGATTTCATCTGCTTGACAGTTGTAGGTTTTGGGAGTGCCCTGATCGCCTTTACACGTTCAGGGCAAAGTCGTCTCGTGTCTCCTTTCAGAATATGTCCTAAATATTTCACCTCTTCCTTACAGAACTGCAACTTATCTCTCGAGGCCTTGTGGCCTTTGTCTGCCAACGCTGTCAGTAGCACAACAGTGTCCTGCTTACATGCTTCCTTTGAAGTCGAGCATATGAGAAGGTCGTCAACATAGTGTACCATCACTGAACCTCCAGGAAACTCAATGTCGCTGAGGTCTTCATGTAGAGCACGTGAAAACAAAGTTGGGCTCTCTGTGTACCCTTGTGGTAAAACAGTCCAAGTGAACTGTGAGCCTTCGTACGTGAACGCGAACAGATAACGCGAATCCTCATGAATGGGTACACTAAAGAACGCTGAATATAAGTCCACAATGGAGTAGAACTTTGTATTGCATGGAATACTTGACAGTACAGTGATCAGATTAGGGACCACCGGATAGGCTGGGATGACACAATCATTAATTGCTCGAAGATCCTGTACAAATCTCCAAGTAGTCTTGCCTGGCTTCTTCACAGGTAAAATAGGAGTGTTGCACATGCTCACGGTGCGAACTATAACTCCCTGATCCGCCAATGATCGAATCACTGGTGCAATACCAGCTTTTGCCTCTGGTCTCAATGGATATTGGTGCTTTCTAGGCAGCGGCTTAGAATCATCTACTGTGATCCTTACAGGTGCAATACTCTTGATCCGTCCCACATCATTCGGATGCGTTGTCCACAAGCATGTTGGTATTTGATCGAGTGGGTCCGGATCACCGTTGGTGTCGGAGCTGAGTAGGTATAGCCCAACATTTTCAGTGTTAATTGGTTCATCAATCATGATGAAGGTTGAAGAAAGCGCCTGCTCTACAAGCTGCCAGCAAAATCTGTTTCCATCTAAGTCATAAAGTGGGGCTTGTTGAATTTCTCCCATATATCTCATGTTTTTGCAATCTTTCAAAGTTGCAATCATTGTTCCAACATCTTTTGCTTCATATCCTTGTGCCACCACTAAGGTGACATGTGGGGTTGTTGTTTCTGGTTGATTCCACAGGAGTTGTTGATCTGGCGTCAAAGACACTGACATGCCAATTCCCTGTTCTCCTACCCACAGTGACGTCAAATGTACATCATACCTTGTGTCCAGGTATCTAGAAACCTTCTCTGCATAGGACACCTCCTCTCCTGTAGGGTCATAACATGTCGTACAGTGAAGATCAGTCTGCCATTTCAGAGAGTCCATCAAGTAGCTGTCTACCCACTCCTGTACTTCGGGCATTGCATCCTTCAATGTCATAAAACTATCGCACAAAAGTTCTGCCATTTGTGTATCATTGATTTCCCATCGATGTGTTCTTGGCTCTATTGCGTTTTGTAGCATATCAATGACGAAGTCGTGGGAGTGTTCTGGCATTTCTAGATACACTCCGTTTTCCTTACATATGACAGTTCAGTTCAATTTAAACAATAAATCTCTTCCCATCAAATTTACTGGAATGCCAGATGCCACAAGAAAGGCATGTTGTGCATTCAACGGGTCAAGTTGGACACGCAATTCTTCTGTGACAGGCGTATGGGAACCCCTGATACTCCTACCACCTTCGTATAGTGTTTTGACAATGGTATATTGGGAAAATCTGCTCGTCGCAACGTGGAACGCGTGGCTCCCGTATCGACTAGGAAAGGAGCCTTGCGTCCGCCTACTGTCAAATTAACATTTGGTTCCTGTGCAGCCGACCTTGAAATTAAAGGAAGTGCTGCCACTTGGTCATTCTGGTCTAGTCAGAAGGGCGTTGCAGACCATCTATTCTGCTGAGGTCCTCCCTTAATTGGGGCGTTCCTCAATGGAGCCCTATATGTTGGCTGAGGTGGTGGTAGTTGGTAGTATCCCTGTCCTTGGTTTCCCTGTCGAAATTGTCTTCTGCTGAGATATGGGCATCTCCTTCTCCAATGTCCCATCTCTCCACAATTGAAACACCGGTTTCTGTCGTTACCTGGTCTGTCCACTTGTTGACTTGTCTTGCTGGGCTGCATGTCTGGATCTTTGGGTTGCCACTCTGACCTCTGGTTATCTCCTGAAACATAGTTGTTGTCTGTTGCATTGTTGTGTTGTTGCATAGAAAACCTATTGCATTGGTTCGTAGTCATCAGGGCTTGTGTCTGTAGTTGCATCAATTTTTCGGCAGCACTGTTCCTGGCCTGAATTCGCTGATGATGCAAAGCATAATTCAATATTTCTTGCATCGGCTTGCCTTCCCAAGCAATACACTGTCTTTCCACTTCACTCTTCAATTTTGGCAACAGACCATTAATAAAAAGGGGTTTTAGGGCATTGTCAATTTGTGCCCGGTCTATTCCCAAATATAGTCGAAAAACATCTCGCAATCTGTCTAAATAATCAATAGCATCCTCTCCTGTTTTCTGTTTGCACGTAACCACTTTATTCCAATCAGTCACGGGTGGCAATTTTTGTATGGCCTCTATTAATCTATTTATCTGTGCCATTTTAGCCTCCGTGGGTATGTCTAATTGTCCATTTACTGCATGTACCCAGTTTGTCTCACTCATTAATGTCTTCAAAGTGGTGGTATTAGGAATTACCCACTTTAAGAGTACTTCCATGTCTCTTACAGTCGGCAATTGAGTCTCCACAATCAATCGTAGCTCCTCTGCGAATTGAAGTGGATCTGTTTTGATTGATGGCATACCGCTCTGTAATGCCTTCAATTGATGTATTTGCCAAGGTCTATACATCAAATCTGGGCATTCCTCATTTGTCCCTGGAAATTGCCGCTGCGGAAAATTCATAATGCCACATTGCTCAAAACCTTCCTGTGGGAGAGTCAAGTTTTGAATGTTCATTGGCAAATCATATTGATCGTTGGATAGATTGGCATTCATCACAGAACCCTTACTCCTTGTATAGTGGAATGGGGAGTATGTTGAAGTTGTTGCAGCTGGTTGTATCGCTAGCCCACTTTGAGTCGGTTCCTGTCCTCCAGTTGCACCCTCTGGGGTAGTTACCTCAACTGGGGCACTGCTTTCACCTGTCTTCTGTCGGCTAGAGCCAATCGTTCCACTCTGTACTGGTCCTTCGGCAGGTAGAGGTACAGGTACTTCCTGTGGCCGATATACAATATTTCGCCGATAGGGTGGAGGAGTTTCCTCTTCCAGTTCATTTATCTCATATGACCTTGCTTCTGGGTACAATCTGGACTGGGATCGCTTTCCATTGCTAACTTCAAGAGGCATTTGAGTGGATACCTTTTCCAACCTATGTTGTATCTGTTTCATTTCTTTCTTCACACCCCCCATTTTCGTTCTGGTCTCCCTGTCTCTAGATTCGATGTCCCAGTAATAAAATGGTTTCCAATCCACCTTCAACTTCTGTCTGTCTCTTACTTCTAATTCTTCTCTGAGTATTTCCAATGTGTTCCTGTCAAACGTGCCATCCTTGGGGAATTCCTTTTTTCTCCCTTTTGTCCATTCATGCCAGGATTCCACATCTTTAAGTGAATCTGGACCATATTGCTGATACATGTGGTTGATACAAGCACCTCTTTGGGACAAGTCCAGTTGACCTTGTTTACCCTTGCAGACTCCATTTCCCATTTTGCCTGTATGTGAATAACACTCTTTACTCACTCAATGTATCAGATAGTTATTAGGACTTGCACTTTGGAATGCACCTGTACACACCTGTACTATATGTACTGTAAATAAAATCTACTGGGGTTTGTTCCACCTTTTATCAAAGTAGCGTTGGTGTGTTGTAGCTTGTTCCTCTAAAGCTTCACTCGTACTTCCAGGAAGGATCTCTCCACCTGTTCAAACGGTGATTTCCAGAGAATCTCTCTCACCTGTGGCTTTTGCACAACCCAATCTCACAGATCGGTATTGCAGATGAGCCAAATGGGTCAGTATGAAATGGGTGAATCCGCAGGCGTCCCGTTCTGTTGAAGGGGGGATCACACAATGGTAACCGCACATATATATCTATATATGGACTTACCACCTTGCTCAATTTTCCAAGGTTGTCTTCACATTGATAATATCTCACAAAGATATCAAAGCTTCTTTCTTGAGACTGCATTTTCATCAATCAATCAATCAATTTATTCAATTCAATTAATTCAATTAAATCAATTCAATTATTCAATTTCAATTAATTTATCAATATTCATCAATAAATCAAATTAATCATTTTAGATGACTCCCTGCATAAGCCCTTTCCCCAATGATGTCAGGATAGATTTATCTATTGACTGAGATCGAAAATCATCGGTCGTCACCTCTGACCCATACCTCATGTTAATTGACGAATCACTGTTCTGTACTAGGGTCATATCTGACATATATTTTTCTCTCAATTTTGCCTGGTCACCACAAATTCGACTTTGCAACCACTAAAGGCAACTCATCCTTCATTCGTGAGACAGCCAAAATTGACGGCAGATATGAAACTTCATTGAGAAAAATGTCTCATTTTCAATAGTACCCAAAACCTCTTGGCAATCAAAATTTCGTAAAACTCCTGAAATGTTCTACGAACAAACGATGATCAATTCATAATTTGCCAATTTTTTTTTTGATTCATTTTATGCTAAAATTTTGAAACTCAATTGTTTGTAATACACAATTGATCCTATAGGGCTTGAAAGCTCTTTTCCAAGCCCGTGCAATCATTCTGCATCGAAACCCGATGATATCATTCATAGTAATCATCATGATTTTATAATCATCTCTCATAATCAACTAACATGAACAACAAACATTTCCTGTATAAACAGTTTGCATATATCATGACATACATGTCTTCAAAACATTGTATGACCAAGAAAATGAACGGAAAGAGTGAAAAGTAAAAATAAAAAATAAAAGAAAGGGGAGAGAGGGGAGGGGGGGGGGGGGGGAGTAAGGACGAAGGGAGGGGGGAGGGGGGTAAGAAGGTAGGGTAGAGGCGTCATTCGCTATTTATCACTATCACCAAAAGTCACCCGTTATTGCAATCTTGTGATTTCCATTTAAGTATGTCAATGCTCCCTTTTTTAAGAATTCACTTTTACCCCAATTAAAAGACCACCTGCATATCCCTTTTTCCAGTTTGGTCCAACTTCGATTTTGAAAATCAACTCAAAATATTCAGCCAAAAATTCTAAGCAATGAAAAATCATTGACAATTTATAGTTATTTCCCATTTCAGTCGTTTTATATGAGCCTCAACCCAAGTGAGTTCAAGTGCAAAATGAAGAAAGAGATAGGGGAAGACAGAGAGAAAAAAGAGAGAGAGAAGGGGAGAGAGGGAGGGGGGGGGGGGGGGGGTTAGGGAGGGAGCAAGGGAGAGAGCAAGGGAGGGAGGGGGGGGGATACAGGTAACACAGGTAGGTAACACAGGAAGGACAGAGGAGTGGAGGGATAGATGGAGGAATAACGCAGGATGGATGGAGGAGGAAGAAGGAGGAAGGAGAAAGGAAGAAGGGATGGGAGGAATGGCACAAGGGAAGAAAAGAAATAAAGCACAGGAATAAAGCACAGGAATGCGAGCACAGGAAGCACAGGAAAAAACACAAAAAAACAACGGCACTGGCTTTGCTTCCTGGAAGCTTCTTGCAAAACGCTTTGCTTCCCGCAAAACATCAGCCAATGGGAACTAGAGGGGGGGGGGGGGGGGTAGGGCGGGAGCTAACGGAAGGGAGGGGGGAAGGGGGTGAGACGGGAGGGGGTTAGAGTTAGGATTAGGGGTTAGGGTGAGGGTGGAGGGGGCGGGAGGGGTTAGGGCTAGGGGGCGATAACTAGAGGGAGGGGAGGGGGGCGGGATGGGGGGCACAGAGGAGTGAGGGGGGAAGGGGGGAACAGCGAGGGGAGGGAGGGGGGAGAAGGAGCAGGAGCAAGAGACAGGTAGTAGCACAGGTAGCCGAAATGTGAATGAGGGACAATGAGGCGGTGTTCCTGTGACAGATTCTTTTGTAAAAAATGTTCGATTTTACCCTGGGGGCGTTGGTATGCAATTTTCAGCCAATCGCCCTCTTTCATAATAATTCTGGACGGGCATCAGATGGCATTGTCTGTCATTAATTTATATGTCGATCGAACGAGTTTTAGGTGTTATACAAAATGGCCGGAAAAAATTGGCGGGAAGTTTTTTTTTCCTCTCCTCCCCCTTTTTTTTTTTTTTCCTTACCTTGGATCCACGATTTTGTTCTACACAATTTCGTTTAATTTGTCTAAATGCAACTAGCCGTTCCAAAGATATAAGCCGTTTTGTCGCGATACCATAAGTTGAAGGAGCGAAAATATATATATATATATATATATATATATATATATATATATATATATATATATATATAACTCCATTGCCCGCTGCCTCTCGCACGCCAAGCGAGTCGCGTGCCTTGAGCAAGTGCAAAACGAGTGTAAACGAGTGTACGAGCGTACCTCGTGTACAAGCGAGTGTACGAGTGTAAACAAGTGTACGAGTCTTACACGACTCGCAAACAAATCGTCTCATGGTGCACTCATGGTTCGATTTGCTCCTAGTACATAGTAAGGCTTTTAATAACCAGCGTATTCGTGCGACCACGCACGAATCTTTTCAAACACGCAGTCTTAATTACACAGGTGAATGCAGGTAAACACGCCGACGCGCGTCTCACAGCCCGCGCGCTTTGCGCACATCAGTAGCGCGTTTCTCAGTGGCGCGTGTCAGAAGAACTGGCGCATTAATTACACAGCGCAGGAAAAATACGTATTTACAGAAATCATTAAACTCGAATAATGACTAAAAAATCGTTATGGATGTACCATCCGTGATTTTGTTCGCCCATTCACCATTCCTAAATCGATATAACGGATCTCGATCATTACCCAGCGTATTCAATTCCGCATCGTAATGAGAATTCAACGGAATTACGATTCAACAAAAGGAACGAGCAGACATCTGCAGGACGCTACTTCGGACAATGTTACAGTGTTAAAAATCGTTACATATATTTTTACAAGGTCGACGATAAATTATATCTTAATCATACAGAAATGGTTCTTTGTGTGTCCACAAAACGGAGGCCAGTTCAAAAATGGTTCCTTGTGGCTACACAGCACCCAGACCAGCTCAAAAATGGATCTTTGTGAAATACACAGCACCCAGACCAGCTCAAAAATGGATCTTTGTGAAATACACAGCACCGAAGCCAGCTCAAAAATGGATCTTTGTGAAATACACAGCACCGAAGCCAGCTCAAAAATGGTTCTTTGTGAAATACACAGCACCGAGCAAAAAGGGTCTCATCTGTATTATTTTTTTTCCAGGGCTTTTGTGCACCAATAGTGCATTGTGGAGTCGCCCACCTACCACCTCCTCCATCTATATTCACAATAGCTATACACAGGTTCGTACATCATAATGGAACAATCGACAAGAAACCGCGCTTACCTTTTAGAATGACCTTGTCGATGCCCAATTGATCCCGGTACGGGCCACCAAGATTGTAGGAGAATGTTGAGAAGACTCAGGAGACTCCAATGACCGAAACAGCTTTTACAAAGTAAGACTTTATTATAATTAATAAATCACTTGTTTCAAAATAATAAGGTACTACAATAACTAAACGAATTGGTAATTTAAGTCGATGGTTCTTCTTCTTTGGCCGGTCCTCTGCACAGCGCTGTTCACATGGACACTCGTTCCGTTCCGTACGACAAGGGTTCTGGTGACGAGTCTAAATCTACCAGGATGCTGTTCACGTTTTATGAGCGCACGAATACACAAAAGTTTTTAATCCTCTTTCCGCTAACTTTTAATCCCTCCTGCACAAGTTTTAATCCTTTCCCCTCCTGCTGGGAGTTCCTCCAACCCTTCATTTGCATCCCGATGTTTAAACAATAGTAAGAGCCTAGGAATGTGTGTTAGCCCGGGGCCGTGACAAGGCGAACAAAAGAACTCCCAGGTTTCGTTTTTCTCCGTGCTCCGAGGTCCAAATTCCTGACATTCCTGACATTCTTTAAACCACCTGCTCACTCACCAATCTCATAACTAATTACAAGTAAAGATTTATACTTCCACAGTATCCATGGAAATCTTCACGCATGGCTGGCAGACTTCCTCTCTAGTCGAGGCCAACGTGTGGCCCTGAATGGGTTTCTCTCATCTCCTCTTCCTGTTCAGGCTGGAGTTCCCCAAGGCAGTGTTCTGGGCCCTGTGCTTTTTCTGGTCTTCATCAATGATCTCTCTGACTCTCTTGAAAATCCTCTCTATCTCTTTGCTGATGACTCTACTCTCTGTCGCTCCATTCCTCATCCCTCAGATCGGCAGTCTGCAGCCTCCTCACTCTCTGCAGACCTGGAGAAAATCACAGACTGGTCAAACAAGTGGAACATGTCTTTCAATCCTGACAAATCTCACACTCTTCCCATGTCTCTCCGAAAAGACCGACTGGACAACCCTCCCATCCACTTTCTGAATAATCCTCTCCAAGAAGTTCAGTCACTCAAGCTTTTGTGTCTCACTATCTGCCATGATCTTTCCTGGGAAAACCACATTTCAAATCTGGCCTCCAAAGCCAGTCGCAGACTGCGCATCCTCCATCGTGCAAAGTCCTTCCTTGGCACACCAGAGCTCCTCACCACATACAAGGCTTTCATCAACAGCTCAATGGAATACTGCTCTCCCCTTGGGCTGGTGCTCCTGCCTCACACCTAGCTCGTCTTCACGCTGTTGAAACCAAAGCGTTCAGAATCATTGGAATCTCCCACGATGAAGCTAACTTCAAGGGCCTTCCACTCACTCACCGCAGGCAGGTTGGTGGTCTTTCCGTCTTCTACCGACTCCTCTCTGGCCTTGCCCCCCCCCCCCCGAGCTCTTTCTGGGCTCTGTCCCCCAAATATTCCTACAGGTTGCACAAGATCTGCCTGCAACCCTCTTATGGTTAAACTGCCAAAATCAAGAGTCTCTGCTCACCTTCACTCCTTCATTCCTCTTTTCTCCCGCCTCTGGAACAAACTCCCTCACTCTCTTCAATCCCACTCCACCCTCCAGGTCTTTAAAACAGCTGTTCACCACCATCTCTTATCTTCCGCCATCCAAAACCTTGATCTTTTCTACCCCCGCTAGTTTCACCCCAAATCCACTTGTTTGAAATACCAACTTTTGTCCAGGAAGTCTTGTGTTTTATACTTCTCCCACCCTGCCCCCCCCCCTTCCCACGCCTTCTCCCCCCAAGCCCTCTCCCTCCCACACATCTCACTGCTCTCAAATGTTATGGTTGTGTGCTTCCCCTTCTCTCCCCATCTTGTCTTCCGCTCCCTTTTTTATATATTTTGTTTGTCTCGTTGATTTGTTTGTGAAATAAATGTTAGCTCTTTCACGAGCATCGATTCAGTATACAAAAAAAAAAAGAAAAAAAAAAGTCATCATATCCCATGTCATGGGTTAGAACATGGAAGTGCCGCCATCTACAGCTCAAAATAAATATTTCCTCTCATGGGTGGAGCTCTGACATGTACACGAAAATGTGATTTTAAAAACAACTTACAGTCACATGAAAAAGTAAGTACACCCCATGTAAAGTTTTGACTTTTTCAACATATTTCAACATACAGCTATTTGATCTTCATTTCAACAATATTGATAGATAAAGGCGATATAATATAAAAGATATCATGAAACATTTACATTTTGTCATCCATTGCATAATTTACATAAACATAAAATTTAAATGAACATTAAATAAACAATAAAACATAAATTTAAATAAATATTTGAAAACTTTCTAAAATCCTGTTTTCTCTTTGTCATTATGGGGTATTGAGTGTTGATTGATGAGGGAAAAAATTGAATTTAAACGATTTCAGCATAAGGCTGCAACATAACAAAATGTGAAAAAAGTGAAGGGGTCTGAATACTTTTTGAATGCCGTGTTTTTTACGTCACCAGCAAAGCTCCAATGACATCGTAAACACGTGAACGCCCAATGAGAGATCGTGAACACGTAAGGAACCAATCAGGTCATGCACCCTTCCCTAGCAACCGGCCAATGTCATCTCAGCCAATGGGAGGTCGTGGAACCTTCCAGAAGGACATTCCACCCAATAAAGACCCGTGCTCATCATCATTCGGACCTCTCTCTCGTCGTTCGTCTTGAAACTGGCTGTCCTGCGTGCTGAATCGTCATCTGCCCTGAATCGTCCTCGACCTGGATCGTTGCTCTTGCGGACCTGGATGCGGCGGTTCGTCTCATGGACCTTAGCAAAGCTGCACGGCCGGATCGATCCGTGCGCCATGCGTGCGAACTGCCGGACCGGGCGCTGCGCACAGCAGCGGCCACCCTCGAGTCAGTCCCTGCGCGTTTCCATTGGTACGAGAATAACCGGTGTGTGATTCATTCACGTCTGTGTGTGAAGGCGCCTGTCAGGGATCTAGATAGGTAAGAATTGCTAAGTTAAAAACGGCCTCTCGTCCCTTTTATCTGTGCCTTGTAAATAAAAGGCCTGTACATTTTTTGGTCATTTTCAACTTGTTCGAATCGTCCTTTTATTCATTGGCCTAGTATAGCCCGAACCGAATTTGACTTGAATTTGGCACATAAATCACGCAGAATAATGCCGCGACCCACAGTGTGCGATCCGCTCGGCACACCATAAGGTGTGGGAACGCGAAGGTTCAATCCCTGGTCTTTCCAGCTGCGTGCTTCAAAGGTATTCGGAATCCCGGTTGCTAACCCTTCAGCCCGTTGTTTGGGAGATTGGCGATTGAAGTTGCTTCGCAACCCGTCGACCGTGAGCTTCTTCGTGGCTGGCGGCCTGTGGACCCGGGGTCTGAGGGGAAACGGGGATTTCACCCCCCCCCCCCCCCCCCAGTAGGTCAACAGAACCGGAGTCCGCAACAATATTATTGAGGATGACTTTTCCCTCATGGCAGCATTTTGTGAATGTACCTGCAGAAAATATTTTGCTTCACACTCACATTCACACCATCCCATCACCCTCCCATCACCCTCCCATCACCCTTTATTGGACCATTTGACTTCTATAGGGTTGGTTTTCTAAGGCTTATATCAAAAGATTAACTTATATCAAATAAATATTTTAAGGTGAAAGCGCGATGACGTCACCACGTCACGCGGCACGAATGCGCGCCTGTGTCGTTGGAGGTATTGACTTATAAAGGGTTAGTTTTCTAAGGCTGTAGGCCGCACCTCATTTTGTCGAATAAAGTGGTATTCGGGTGGTTCCGGTATTTGGGACCGCAGGGACGGAAAGTGCAGGTACGGGGTGCTTGGCACTCCCCAGCCGGCCCGCTCTGAATGTTCGGATCGGGACACCAGGATTCATTCCGGTCGCCCGGTCGGCCCGGAGGTGGGGGTGCGGGGCCTGTCACGGAACGTCAAAACAAACGGCCTGCCGGGGCCGCCCAAAAGTCGGGCGTGAGGGGCGCGTCCACTAATGGAACGCCTCTCGCTTCCCAGATCGAGGGCCACGTGGTCAGGAGAACCTCGTCCCTTCTGGTTGCCCTGCCATCCCACCGGGAGCGCTGGCAGGGTGTACTTCAAACTAAGCTTAAGTGTCAAGTGTTAAGTTCCTCCTTGCCCTCGCAAGGGAAAGGCTAGGGTCAAGCTCTTCCAAATTTCCAAACACTAGAAATCGGACGTCTCAAATTAATTAATCATTTGTTAATACATCTCAGTCGCCCGCGACCTCTCTAGCGCGGTCGTCGAACCAGTTCATTTCCGGGCGACCGGGCCGAGTATCGGCTCGGCCGTGGCCGAAGCCGTTGATTCCGCCGTAGCACGCTAACGCGTAGGCTCGCGCGTCCCCGGTCCGCCGGGGCTCCGCGGGTGTCCTACCGTGCCCGGCACTGCTGATCTCTCAAACTTCCGGGAGTAGGTGCCGGTGCCCGGGGACGGAGTTCGCTGTCTAAACATGGTAGCGCTAGGCCAGTGGGACCGCCGGGACCCACGTGCACTCACAAGTTGTTCTGCGCGTGGGCGGCAGTATCAGACTGGGGCGCCCAAACGCTCCCCGGCTAAAGTTCATCCTGAAAGCGCCCACATTGTGCGGACAAACCAAGTCAAGGGCCACGTGGTCAGGAGAACCTCGTCCCTTCCGGTCACACTTTGCCTATCGGCCGGCCTCGAAGACCGAAATTGTGACGGTGTCACCCGAAAATTCATTCACTTTCACTCACTTCACATTAGTGTGGAAAAACCACTTTTCGCACTTGTGTTAGTGTTGAAAAACCACTTTTCGCACTTGTGTTAGTGTTGAAATACCACTTTTCGCACTTGTGTTAGTGTTGAAAAACCACATTTCGCACTTGTGTTGGTGCAGGAAACCACTTTTGCACTTGTATTAGTGTGGAAAAAACACTTTTCGCACTTGTGCTAGTGTTGAAAAACCACTTTTCGCACTTGTGTTAGTGTTGAAAAACCACTTTTCGCACTTGTGTTGGTGAAGGAAACCACTTTTTCACTTGTATTAGTGTGGAAAAACCACTTTTCGCACTTGTGTTAGTGTTGAAAAACCACTTTTCGCACTTGTGTTAGTGTTGAAAAACCACTTTTCGCACTTGTGTTTGTGCAGGAAACCACTTTTGCACTTGTATTAGTGTGGAAAAACCACTTTTCGCACTTGTGTTAGTGTTGAAAAACCACTTTTCGCACTTGTGTTAGTGTTGAAAAACCACTTTTCGCACTTGTGTTGGTGAAGGAAACCACTTTTGCACTTGTATTAGTTTGGAAAAACCACTTTTTGCACTTGTGTTAGTATTGAAAAACCACTTTTCGCACTTGTGTTAGTGTTGAAAAACCACTTTTCGCACTTGTGTTAGTGTTGAAAAACCACTTTTCGCACTTGTGTTGGTGCAGGAAACCACTTTTGCACTTGTATTAGTGTGGACAAAACACTTTTCGCACTTGTGTTAGTGTTGAAAAACCACTTTTCGCACTTGTGTTAGTGTTGAAAAACCACTTTTCGCACTTGTTTGTTGCAGGAAACCACTTTTGCACTTGTATTAGTGTGGAAAAAACACTTTTCGCACTTGTGTTAGTGTTGAAAAACCACTTTTCGCACTTGTGTTAGTGTTGAAATACCACTTTTTGCACTTGTGTTAGTGTTGAAAAACCACTTTGCGCACTTGTGTTGGTTTAGGAAACCACTTTTGCACTTGTATTAGTGTGGAAAAACCACTTTTCGCACTTGTGTTAGTGTTTTAAAACCACTTTTCGCACTTGTGTTGGTGCAGGAAACCACTTTTGCACTTGTATTAGTGTGGAAAAAACACTTTTTGCACTTGTGATAGTGTTGAAAAACCACTTTTCGCACTTGTGTTAGTGTTGAAAAACCACTTTTCGCACTTGTGTTGGTGCAGGAAACCACTTTTGCACTTGTATTAGTGTGGAAAAACCACTTTTTGCACTTGTGATAGTGTTGAAAACCCACTTTTCGCACTTGTGTTAGTGTTGAAAAACCACTTTTCGCACTTGTGTTGGTGCAGGAAACCACTTTTGCACTTGTATTAGTGTGGAAAACCCACTTTTCGCACTTGTGTTAGTGTTGAAAAACCACTTTTCGCACTTGTGTTAGTGTTAAAATACCACTTTTCGCACTTGTGTTAGTGTTGAAAAACCACTTTTCGCACTTGTGTTGGTGCAGGAAACCACTTTTGCACTTATATTAGTGTGGAAAAAACACTTTTCGCACTTGTGTTAGTGTTGAAAAAACACTTTTCGCACTTGTCTTAGTGTTGAAAGACCACTTTTCGCACTTGTGTTGGTGCAGGAAACCACTTTTGCACTTGTATTAGTGTGGAAAAAACACTTTTTGCACTTGTGATAGTGTTGATAAACCACTTTTCACACTTGTGTTAGTGTTGAAAAACCACTTTTCGCAGTTGTGTTGGTGGAGGAAACCACTTTTGCACTTGTAATAGTGTGGAAAAACCACTTTTCGCAATTGTGTGTGTTGAAAAACCACTTTTCGCACTTGTGTTGGTGCAGGAAACCACTTTTGCACTTGTATTAGTGTGGAAAAAACACTTTTTGCACTTGTGATAGTGTTGAAAAACCACTTTTCGCACTTGTGTTAGTGTTGAAAAACCACTTTTCGCACTTGTGTTGGTGGAGGAAACCACTTTTGCACTTGTATTAGTGTGGAAAAACCACTTTTCGCACTTGTGTTAGTGTTGAAAAACCACTTTTCGCACTTGTGTTGGTGCAGGAAACCACTTTTGCACTTGTATTAGTGTGGAAAAACCACTTTTCGCACTTGTGTTAGTGTTGAAAAACCACTTTTCGCACTTGTGTTAGTGTTGAAAAACCACTTTTCGCACTTGTGTTGGTGCAGGAAACCACTTTTGCACTTGTATTAGTGTGGAAAAAACAATTTTTGCACTTGTGATAGTGTTGAAAAACCACTTTTCGCACTTGCGTTAGTGTTCAAAAACCACTTTTCGCACTTGCGTTGGTGGAGGAAACCACTTTTGCACTTGTATTAGTGTGGAAAAACCACTTTTCGCACTTGTGTTAGTGTGGAAAAACCACTTTTCGCACTTGTGTTGGTGCAGGAAACCACTTTTGCACTTGTATTAGTGTGGAAAAACCACTTTTCGCACTTGTGTTAGTGTTGAAAAACCACTTTTCGCACTTGTGTTAGTGTTGAAAAACCACTTTTCGCACTTGTGTTGGTGCAGGAAACCACTTTTGCACTTGTATTAGTGTGGCAAAAACACTTTTTGCACCTGTGATAGTGTTGAAAAACCACTTTTCGCACTTGTGTTAGTGTTGAAAAACCACTTTTCGCACTTGTGTTGGTGCAGGAAACCACTTTTGCACTTGTATTAGTGTGGAAAAACCACTTTTCGCACTTGTGTTAGTGTTGAAAAACCACTTTTCGCACTTGTGTTAGTGTTGAAAAACCACTTTTCGCACTTGTGTTGGTGAAGGAAACCACTTTTGCACTTGTATTAGTGTGGAAAAACCACTTTTCGCACTTGTGTTAGTATTGAAAAACCACTTTTCGCACTTGTGTTAGTGTTGAAAAACCACTTTTCGCACTTGTGTTACTGTTGAAAAACCACGTTTCGCACTTGTGTTAGTGTTGAAAAACCACTTTTCGCACTTGTGTTGGTGCAGGAAACCACTTTTGCACTTGTATTAGTGTGGAAAAAACACTTTTCGCACTTGTGTTAGTGTTGAAAAATCACTTTTCACACTTGTGTTAGTGTTGAAAAACCACTTTTCGCACTTGTGTTGGTGCAGGAAACCACTTTTGCACTTGTATTAGTGTGGAAAAAACACTTTTCGCACTTGTGTTAGTGTTGAAAAACCACTTTTCGCACTTGTGTTAGTGTTGAAATACCACTTTTTGCACTTGTGTTAGTGTTGAAAAACCACTTTTCGCACTTGTTTTAGTGCAGAAAACCACTTTTGCACTTGTATTAGTGTGGAAAAACCACTTTTCGCACTTGTGTTAGTGTTGAAAAACCACTTTTCGCACTTGTGTTGGTGCAGGAAACCACTTTTGCACTTGTATTAGTGTGGAAAAAACACTTTTTGCACTTGTGATAGTGTTGAAAAACCACTTTTCGCACATGTGTTAGTGTTGAAAAACCACTTTTCGCACTTGTGTTGGTGGAGGAAACCACTTTTGCACTTGTATTAGTGTGGATAAACCACTTTTCTCACTTGTGTTAGTGTTGAAAAACCACTTTTCGCACTTGTGTTAGTGTTGAAATACCACTTTTCGCACGTGTGTTGGTGCAGGAAACCCCTTTTGCACTTGTATTAGTGTGGAAAAAACACTTTTTGCACTTGTATTAGTGTTGAAAAACCACTTTTCGCACTTGTGTTGGTGCAGGAAACCACTTTTGCACTTGTATTAGTGTGGAAAAACCACTTTTCGCACTTGTGTTACTGTTGAAAAACCACTTTTCGCACTTGTGTTAGTGTTAAAAACCCACTTTTCGCACTTGTGTTGGTGTTGAAAAACCACTTTTCGCACTTGTGTTGGTGCAGGAAACCACTTTTGCACTTGTATCAGTGTGGAAAAAACACTTTTTGCACTTGTGTTAGTGTTGAAAAACCACTTTTCGCACTTGTGTTAGTGTTGAAAAACCACTTTTCGCACGTGTGTTGGTGCAGGAAACCACTTTTGCACTTGTATTAGTGTGGAAAAAACACTTTTCGCACTTGTGTTAGTGTTGAAAAACCACTTTTCGCACTTGTGTTAGTGTTGAAAAACCACTTTTCGCACTTGTGTTGGTGGAGGAAACCACTTTTGCACTTGTATTAGTGTGGCAAAACCACTTTTCGCACTTGTGTTAGTGTTGAAAAACCACTTTTCGCACTTGTGTTGGTGCAGGAAACCACTTTTGCACTTGTATTAGTGTGGAAAAACCACTTTTCGCACTTGTGTTAGTGTTGAAAAACCACTTTTCGCACTTGTGTTAGTGTTGAAAAACCACTTTTCGCACTTGTGTTGGTGCAGGAAACCACTTTTGCACTTGTATTAGTGTGGAAAAACCACTTTTCGCACTTGTGTTAGTGTTGAAAAACCACTTTTCGCACTTGTGTTAGTGTTGAAAAACCACTTTTCGCACTTGTGTTGGTGCAGGAAACCACTTTTGCACTTGTATTAGTGTGGAAAAAACAATTTTGGCACTTGTATTAGTGTGGAAAAACCACTTTTCGCACTTGTGTTAGTGTTGAAAAACCACTTTTCGCACTTGTGTTGGTGCAGGAAACCACTTTTGCACTTGTATTAGTGTGGAAAAACCACTTTTCGCACTTGTGTTAGTGTTGAAAAACCACTTTTCGCACTTGTGTTAGTGTTGAAAAACCACTTTTCGCACTTGTGTTGGTGCAGGAAACCACTTTTGCACTTGTATTAGTGTGGAAAAACCACTTTTCGCACTTGTGTTAGTGTTGAAAAACCACTTTTCGCACTTGTGTTAGTGTTGAAAAACCACTTTTCGCACTTGTGTTGGTGAAGGAAACCACTTTTGCACTTGTATTAGTGTGGAAAAACCACTTTTCGCACTTGTGTTAGTATTGAAAAACCACTTTTCGCACTTGTGTTAGTGTTGAAAAACCACTTTTCGCACCTGTGTTGGTGCAGGAAACCACTTTTGCACTTGTATTAGTGTGGAAAAACCACTTTTCGCACTTGTGTTAGTATTGAAAAACCACTTTTCGCACTTGTGTTAGTGTTGAAAAACCACTTTTCGCACTTGTGTTAGTGTTGAAAAACCACTTTTCGCACTTGTGTTAGTGTTGAAAAACCACTTTTCGCACTTGTGTTGGTGAAGGAAACCACTTTTGCACTTGTATTAGTGTGGAAAAACCACTTTTCGCACTTGTGTTAGTGTTGAAAAACCACTTTTCGCACTTGTGTTAGTGTTGAAAAACCACTTTTCGCACTTGTGTTGGTGAAGGAGACCACTTTTGCACTTGTATTAGTGTGGAAAAACCACTTTTCGCACTTGTGTTAGTATTGAAAAACCACTTTTCGCACTTGTGTTAGTGTTGAAAAACCACTTTTCGCACTTGTGTTGGTGCAGGAAACCACTTTTGCACTTGTATTAGTGTGGAAAAACCACTTTTCACACTTGTGTTAGTGTTGAAAAACCACTTTTCGCACTTGTGTTAGTGTTGAAAAACCACTTTTCGCACCTGTGTTGGTGCAGGAAACCACTTTTGCACTTGTATTAGTGTGGAAAAACCACTTTTCGCACTTGTGTTAATGTTGAAAAACCACTTTTCGCACTTGTGTTAGTGTTGAAAAACCACTTTTCGCACTTGTGTTGGTGAAGGAAACCACTTTTGCACTTGTATTAGTGTGGAAAAACCACTTTTCACACTTGTGTTAGTGTTGAAAAACCACTTTTCGCACTTGTGTTAGTGTTGAAAAACCACTTTTCGCACTTGTGTTGGTGCAGGAAACCACTTTTGCACTTGTATTAGTGTGGAAAAAACACTTTTTGCACTTGTGATAGTGTTGAAAAACCACTTTTCGCATTTGTGTTAGTGTTGAAAAACCACTTTTCGCACTTGTGTTGGTGCAGGAAACCACTTTTGCACTTGTATTAGTGTGGAAAAACCACTTTTCGCACTTGTGTTAGTGTTGAAAAACCACTTTTCGCACTTGTGTTAGTGTTAAAAAACCACTTTTCGCACTTGTGTTGGTGAAGGAAACCACTTTTGCACTTGTATTAGTGTGGAAAAAACACTTTTCGCACTTGTGTTAGTGTTGAAAAACCACTTTTCGCACTTGTGTTAGTGTTGAAAAACCACTTTTCGCACTTGTGTTGGTGCAGGAAACCACTTTTGCACTTGTATTAGTGTGGAAAAACCACTTTTCGCACTTGTGTTAGTGTTGAAAAACCACTTTTCGCACTTGTGTTAGTGTTGAAAAACCACTTTTCGCACCTGTGTTGGTGCAGGAAACCACTTTTGCACTTGTATTAGTGTGGAAAAACCACTTTTCGCACTTGTGTTAGTATTGAAAAACCACTTTTCGCACTTGTGTTAGTGTTGAAAAACCACTTTTCGCACTTGTGTTGGTGAAGGAAACCACTTTTGCACTTGTATTAGTGTGGAAAAACCACTTTTCGCACTTGTGTTAGTGTTGAAAAACCACTTTTCGCACTTGTGTTAGTGTTGAAAAACCACTTTTCGCACTTGTGTTGGTGAAGGAAACCACTTTTGCACTTGTATTAGTGTGGAAAAACCACTTTTCGCACTTGTGTTAGTATTGAAATCCACTTTTCGCACTTGTGTTAGTGTTGAAAAACCACTTTTCGCACTTGTGTTGGTGCAGGAAACCACTTTTGCACTTGTATTAGTGTGGAAAAACCACTTTTCGCACTTGTGTTAGTGTTGAAAAACCACTTTTCGCACTTGTGTTAGTGTTGAAAAACCACTTTTCGCACTTGTGTTAGTGTTGAAAAACCACTTTTCGCACTTGTGTTGGTGAAGGAAACCACTTTTGCACTTGTATTAGTGTGGAAAAACCACTTTTCGCACTTGTGTTAGTATTGAAAAACCACTTTTCGCACTTGTGTTAGTGTTGAAAAACCACTTTTCGCACCTGTGTTGGTGCAGGAAACCACTTTTGCACTTGTATTAGTGTGGAAAAACCACTTTTCGCACTTGTGTTAGTATTGAAAAACCACTTTTCGCACTTGTGTTAGTGTTGAAAAACCACTTTTCGCACTTGTGTTAGTGTTGAAAAACCACTTTTCGCACTTGTGTTAGTGTTGAAAAACCACTTTTCGCACTTGTGTTGGTGAAGGAAACCACTTTTGCACTTGTATTAGTGTGGAAAAACCACTTTTCGCACTTGTGTTAGTGTTGAAAAACCACTTTTCGCACTTGTGTTAGTGTTGAAAAACCACTTTTCGCACTTGTGTTGGTGAAGGAAACCACTTTTGCACTTGTATTAGTGTGGAAAAACCACTTTTCGCACTTGTGTTAGTATTGAAAAACCACTTTTCGCACTTGTGTTAGTGTTGAAAAACCACTTTTCGCACTTGTGTTGGTGCAGGAAACCACTTTTGCACTTGTATTAGTGTGGAAAACCACTTTTCGCACTTGTGTTAGTGTTGAAAAACCACTTTTCGCACTTGTGTTAGTGTTGAAAAACCACTTTTCGCACCTGTGTTGGTGCAGGAAACCACTTTTGCACTTGTATTAGTGTGGAAAAACCACTTTTCGCACTTGTGTTAGTGTTGAAAAACCACTTTTCGCACTTGTGTTAGTGTTGAAAAACCACTTTTCGCACTTGTGTTGGTGAAGGAAACCACTTTTGCACTTGTATTAGTGTGGAAAAACCACTTTTCGCACTTGTGTTAGTGTTGAAAAACCACTTTTCGCACTTGTGTTAGTGTTGAAAAACCACTTTTCGCACTTGTGTTGGTGCAGGAAACCACTTTTGCACTTGTATTAGTGTGGAAAAAACACTTTTTGCACTTGTGATAGTGTTGAAAAACCACTTTTCGCATTTGTGTTAGTGTTGAAAAACCACTTTTCGCACTTGTGTTGGTGCAGGAAACCACTTTTGCACTTGTATTAGTGTGGAAAAACCACTTTTCGCACTTGTGTTAGTGTTGAAAAACCACTTTTCGCACTTGTGTTAGTGTTAAAAAACCACTTTTCGCACTTGTGTTGGTGAAGGAAACCACTTTTGCACTTGTATTAGTGTGGAAAAAACACTTTTCGCACTTGTGTTAGTGTTGAAAAACCACTTTTCGCACTTGTGTTAGTGTTGAAAAACCACTTTTCGCACTTGTGTTGGTGCAGGAAACCACTTTTGCACTTGTATTAGTGTGGAAAAACCACTTTTCGCACTTGTGTTAGTGTTGAAAAACCACTTTTCGCACTTGTGTTAGTGTTGAAAAACCACTTTTCGCACCTGTGTTGGTGCAGGAAACCACTTTTGCACTTGTATTAGTGTGGAAAAACCACTTTTCGCACTTGTGTTAGTATTGAAAAACCACTTTTCGCACTTGTGTTAGTGTTGAAAAACCACTTTTCGCACTTGTGTTGGTGAAGGAAACCACTTTTGCACTTGTATTAGTGTGGAAAAACCACTTTTCGCACTTGTGTTAGTGTTGAAAAACCACTTTTCGCACTTGTGTTAGTGTTGAAAAACCACTTTTCGCACTTGTGTTGGTGAAGGAAACCACTTTTGCACTTGTATTAGTGTGGAAAAACCACTTTTCGCACTTGTGTTAGTATTGAAAAACCACTTTTCGCACTTGTGTTAGTGTTGAAAAACCACTTTTCGCACTTGTGTTGGTGCAGGAAACCACTTTTGCACTTGTATTAGTGTGGAAAAACCACTTTTCGCACTTGTGTTAGTGTTGAAAAACCACTTTTCGCACTTGTGTTAGTGTTGAAAAACCACTTTTCGCACTTGTGTTAGTGTTGAAAAACCACTTTTCGCACTTGTGTTGGTGAAGGAAACCACTTTTGCACTTGTATTAGTGTGGAAAAACCACTTTTCGCACTTGTGTTAGTATTGAAAAACCACTTTTCGCACTTGTGTTAGTGTTGAAAAACCACTTTTCGCACCTGTGTTGGTGCAGGAAACCACTTTTGCACTTGTATTAGTGTGGAAAAACCACTTTTCGCACTTGTGTTAGTATTGAAAAACCACTTTTCGCACTTGTGTTAGTGTTGAAAAACCACTTTTCGCACTTGTGTTAGTGTTGAAAAACCACTTTTCGCACTTGTGTTAGTGTTGAAAAACCACTTTTCGCACTTGTGTTGGTGAAGGAAACCACTTTTGCACTTGTATTAGTGTGGAAAAACCACTTTTCGCACTTGTGTTAGTGTTGAAAAACCACTTTTCGCACTTGTGTTAGTGTTGAAAAACCACTTTTCGCACTTGTGTTGGTGAAGGAAACCACTTTTGCACTTGTATTAGTGTGGAAAAACCACTTTTCGCACTTGTGTTAGTATTGAAAAACCACTTTTCGCACTTGTGTTAGTGTTGAAAAACCACTTTTCGCACTTGTGTTGGTGCAGGAAACCACTTTTGCACTTGTATTAGTGTGGAAAACCACTTTTCGCACTTGTGTTAGTGTTGAAAAACCACTTTTCGCACTTGTGTTAGTGTTGAAAAACCACTTTTCGCACCTGTGTTGGTGCAGGAAACCACTTTTGCACTTGTATTAGTGTGGAAAAACCACTTTTCGCACTTGTGTTAGTGTTGAAAAACCACTTTTCGCACTTGTGTTAGTGTTGAAAAACCACTTTTCGCACTTGTGATGGTGAAGGAAACCACTTTTGCACTTGTATTAGTGTGGAAAAACCACTTTTCGCACTTGTGTTAGTGTTGAAAAACCACTTTTCGCACTTGTGTTAGTGTTGAAAAACCACTTTTCGCACTTGTGTTGGTGCAGGAAACCACTTTTGCACTTGTATTAGTGTGGAAAAAACACTTTTTGCACTTGTGATAGTGTTGAAAAACCACTTTTCGCATTTGTGTTAGTGTTGAAAAACCACTTTTCGCACTTGTGTTGGTGCAGGAAACCACTTTTGCACTTGTATTAGTGTGGAAAAACCACTTTTCGCACTTGTGTTAGTGTTGAAAAACCACTTTTCGCACTTGTGTTAGTGTTAAAAAACCACTTTTCGCACTTGTGTTGGTGAAGGAAACCACTTTTGCACTTGTATTAGTGTGGAAAAAACACTTTTCGCACTTGTGTTAGTGTTGAAAAACCACTTTTCGCACTTGTGTTAGTGTTGAAAAACCACTTTTCGCACTTGTGTTGGTGCAGGAAACCACTTTTGCACTTGTATTAGTGTGGAAAAACCACTTTTCGCACTTGTGTTAGTGTTGAAAAACCACTTTTCGCACTTGTGTTAGTGTTGAAAAACCACTTTTCGCACCTGTGTTGGTGCAGGAAACCACTTTTGCACTTGTATTAGTGTGGAAAAACCACTTTTCGCACTTGTGTTAGTATTGAAAAACCACTTTTCGCACTTGTGTTGGTGCAGGAAACCACTTTTGCACTTGTATTAGTGTGGAAAAACCACTTTTCGCACTTGTGTTAGTGTTGAAAAACCACTTTTCGCACTTGTGTTAGTGTTGAAAAACCACTTTTCGCACTTGTGTTGGTGAAGGAAACCACTTTTGCACTTGTATTAGTGTGGAAAAACCACTTTTCGCACTTGTGTTAGTGTTGAAAAACCACTTTTCGCACTTGTGTTAGTGTTGAAAAACCACTTTTCGCACTTGTGTTGGTGAAGGAAACCACTTTTGCACTTGTATTAGTGTGGAAAAACCACTTTTCGCACTTGTGTTAGTATTGAAAAACCACTTTTCGCACTTGTGTTAGTGTTGAAAAACCACTTTTCGCACTTGTGTTGGTGCAGGAAACCACTTTTGCACTTGTATTAGTGTGGAAAAACCACTTTTCGCACTTGTGTTAGTGTTGAAAAACCACTTTTCGCACTTGTGTTAGTGTTGAAAAACCACTTTTCGCACTTGTGTTAGTGTTGAAAAACCACTTTTCGCACTTGTGTTGGTGAAGGAAACCACTTTTGCACTTGTATTAGTGTGGAAAAACCACTTTTCGCACTTGTGTTAGTATTGAAAAACCACTTTTCGCACTTGTGTTAGTGTTGAAAAACCACTTTCGCACCTGTGTTGGTGCAGGAAACCACTTTTGCACTTGTATTAGTGTGGAAAAACCACTTTTCGCACTTGTGTTAGTATTGAAAAAGCACTTTTCGCACTTGTGTTAGTGTTGAAAAACCACTTTTCGCACTTGTGTTAGTGTTGAAAAACCACTTTTCGCACTTGTGTTAGTGTTGAAAAACCACTTTTCGCACTTGTGTTGGTGAAGGAAACCACTTTTGCACTTGTATTAGTGTGGAAAAACCACTTTTCGCACTTGTGTTAGTGTTGAAAAACCACTTTTCGCACTTGTGTTAGTGTTGAAAAACCACTTTTCGCACTTGTGTTGGTGAAGGAAACCACTTTTGCACTTGTATTAGTGTGGAAAAACCACTTTTCGCACTTGTGTTAGTATTGAAAAACCACTTTTCGCACTTGTGTTAGTGTTGAAAAACCACTTTTCGCACTTGTGTTGGTGCAGGAAACCACTTTTGCACTTGTATTAGTGTGGAAAACCACTTTTCGCACTTGTGTTAGTGTTGAAAAACCACTTTTCGCACTTGTGTTAGTGTTGAAAAACCACTTTTCGCACCTGTGTTGGTGCAGGAAACCACTTTTGCACTTGTATTAGTGTGGAAAAACCACTTTTCGCACTTGTGTTAGTGTTGAAAAACCACTTTTCGCACTTGTGTTAGTGTTGAAAAACCACTTTTCGCACTTGTGTTGGTGAAGGAAACCACTTTTGCACTTGTATTAGTGTGGAAAAACCACTTTTCGCACTTGTGTTAGTATTGAAAAACCACTTTTCGCACTTGTGTTAGTGTTGAAAAACCACTTTTCGCACTTGTGTTGGTGCAGGAAACCACTTTTGCACTTGTATTAGTGTGGAAAACCACTTTTCGCACTTGTGTTAGTGTTGAAAAACCACTTTTCGCACTTGTGTTAGTGTTGAAAAACCACTTTTCGCACCTGTGTTGGTGCAGGAAACCACTTTTGCACTTGTATTAGTGTGGAAAAACCACTTTTCGCACTTGTGTTAGTGTTGAAAAACCACTTTTCGCACTTGTGTTAGTGTTGAAAAACCACTTTTCGCACTTGTGTTGGTGAAGGAAACCACTTTTGCACTTGTATTAGTGTGGAAAAACCACTTTTCGCACTTGTGTTAGTGTTGAAAAACCACTTTTCGCACTTGTGTTAGTGTTGAAAAACCACTTTTCGCACTTGTGTTGGTGCAGGAAACCACTTTTGCACTTGTATTAGTGTGGAAAAAACACTTTTTGCACTTGTGATAGTGTTGAAAAACCACTTTTCGCATTTGTGTTAGTGTTGAAAAACCACTTTTCGCACTTGTGTTGGTGCAGGAAACCACTTTTGCACTTGTATTTTTTTTTTTTTTTTTTTTTTTTTTTTTTTTTTTTTTTTTTTTGTATACAAGATCGAGGCTCGTGAAAGAGCAAACATTAATCACACAAAAAGACAAACCGACACACAAAACACAAAAAACAAGGGGAGCGGCAGACAAGATGGGGAGAGAGGGGGGAGGACACAAAAGAGAGGGGGAAGAAGGGGAAGGACACAAACACAACATTTGAGAGCAGGGACATCGGGAGGACTTGGGGGGAGGTGGGAGAGGATTAAAACATATGAACACTGCAAGGACTCTGGGGTGAATTACCGGGGGTAGAAAAGATCAAGGTTTTCGATGGGGGAAGATAAGAGATGGTGGTGAACAGCTGTTTTAAAGACCTGGAGGGAGGAGTGGGATTGAAGGGAGTGGGGGAGTTTGTTCCAGAGGCGGGAGAAAAGGGGAATGAAAGAGTGAAGGTGAGCAGAGAGCCTAGACTTTGGCAGTTTAACCATAAGAGGGTTGCAGGCAGATCTTGTGCGACCTGAAGGAATATTGGGGGGACAGAGCACAGAGAGAGCTGGGGGAGCAAGGCCGGAGAGGAGTCGGTAGAAGACAGAAAGACCACCTACCTGCCTGCGGTGAGTGAGTGAAAGGCCCTCAGAGATAGCTTCATCGCGGGAGATTCCAATGATTCTGAAAGCTTTGGATTCAACAGCGTGAAGCCGAGCCAGGTGTGAGGCAGGAGCACCAGCCCAGAGGGGGGAACAGTATTCCATTGAGCTGCGGATGAAAGCCTTGTATGTGGTGAGGAGCTCAGGTGTGCCAAGGAAGGACTTCGCACGACGGAGGATGCCCAGTCGGCGACTGGCTTTGGAGGCCAGCTTGGAAATGTGGTTTTCCCAAGAAAGATCATGGCAGATAGTGAGACCCAAAAGCTTGAGCGACAGAACTTCTTGGAGAGGATTGTTGAGAAAGTAGATGGGAGGGTTGTCCAGTCGGTCCTTTCGGAGAGACATTGTAAGAATGTGAGATTTGTCAGGATTGAAAGACATGTTCCACTTGTTTGACCAGTCTGTGATTTTGTCCAGGTCTGCAGAGAGTGAGGAAGCTGCAGACTGCCGATCTGAGGGATGAGGAATGGAGCGACAGAGAGTAGAGTCGTCAGCAAAGAGATAGAGAGGATTTTCAAGAGAGTCAGAGAGATCATTGATGAAGACCAGAAAAAGCACAGGGCCCAGAACACTACCTTGGGGAACTCCAGCCTGAACAGGAAGAGGAGATGAGAGAAACCCATTCAGGGCCACACGTTGACTACGACCAGAGAGGAAGTCCGCCAGCCATGCATGGAGATTTCCATGGATACCAAAGGAGGAGAGTTTGGAGAGCAGAGCAGGGTGCCAGACCGTATCGAAGGCACGTGAAATGTCAAGGGAGACAGCTCTAATTTCCTGTTTGGCGTTGAGGACCTCCATCCATTGTTGAGAAAGCAGAAGCAGCATGTCCAGAGTAGAGTGACCAGGTCTGAAACCAAATTGATGATCAGAGATCAAGCCATTGGAGAAGAGGAAAGATTTAATATCTGAAGCAATGATGGATTCCATGACTTTGCTGATAATTGGGAGAAGGCTGATTGGTCTGTAGTTGCTGGGATCTGTTTTTGCACCTTTTTTGTGCAAAGCGGTGATGTTGGCTGATTTCCAAGCAGATGGCAGATGACCTTGAGCAAAAGAGAGGGTGAAGAGAACAGAAAGAGGGAGTGAAAGAGCAGAAGAACATGATTTTAGGACCCGTGGGCTGATGCCGTCAGGACCAGTTGCAGAATCAGAGTCGAGGGTTGACAGAAACTTTTCCACCTTGTCAGGAGGAAAGGACACAGAGTCCAGGAGCAGCTGGGTACGACTGGGTACGGTGGGTACAGAGAGGGATGGGTTTGGGACACAAGATTTAGAGGCAAACACAGAGTTGAGGCATTCAGCTTTTTCACGTGCGGAGTCAGCCGTTAAGCCGTTTGAGGTGAGGGAGGGGATGGAGGGGGAACAAACACCAGAAACAGATTTGACCAGACGCCACCAGGATTTGGAAGAGGGAGACAGATAAGAAAGTTCGGTCTTGAGAATGGTGAGATATTGTTTCCTGGCTCTCCTGAGGGTGGACACACACTTGTTTCGGGCTTTGTGAAAGGAAATGAGATTTCCTTCCGTTGGATTTGCTTTCCAGGAGACAAAAGCAAGTTGTTTCAGGGCAACAGCCTCACCACAAGATTCCGTGTACCATGGACGGGAGGAAGGGTATGACAACTGAAGACGAGATGGTATAAATCTGTGCATGAGAGAGAGCAATTTACTTTGAAAGAATTCCCAGGATGAGTTGATGTCAGAGGCGGTAGAGATGGGAGACCAGTCCAGATGATTGATGGCTGCTTGAAGACCATGCCAGTTGGCCTGAGTGAAATGCCAGACTCGTCGACGCTGAGGAGGCTCTCTGAGAATGGTCAGAGAGATGTCCACTTTGACAAGCACATGATCAGATGAGCCGATTGGAGCAGAAGAAGAGCAGCAGACATTTTCAGGGAAGTTTGTCATAACCAAATCCAGAAGAGAAGATGCTCCGTTGACTGAGATCCGGGTCGGGAAATTGACAGATTGTGTCAGTCCCAGTGAGTCGCAGAAGTCCTTTGCTGAAGAGCCATGGCTGGTGAGAGAGGTACCCACACCCAGCCAACTGGCATGGTGACAATTGAAATCACCACATATGAGGAAGAGAGAGTTGGGATGGGTAGATAGAAGTTGGTCCATATTATCAGACAGTGAGATGTAGATGGAGTCATCGCTGATTGGTGGACGGTACAACACACATATGAACAAAAGGTGGGAGCGAAGGGGAAGCCGTAGCCAAAGGTATTCCTGGGGGTGAGGTGGAGAGAGGGCAGTGGAGGGCGAGTGAGGAAGAGAGTTTTTTATAAAGATAGCAACCCCACCTCCAGGACGAGGCTCAGGTCTATCATACCGGAGGAGGGAGTAACCTGGGAGAGATACCAAGGCATCAGAGACATCATGAAGGAGGAAAGTTTCTGTTAAGCAGATCACATCTGGTTTGTCAGAAGCAACCTGTATGGAGAGGTCAGTCAAGTTTGAGCGAAGGCCCCGGATGTTTGAGGTCCATACCGTTAATGAAGAGGAAGGGGGAGCATCGGGTCCAGAACAGGGGGGGGAGGGGTAGGGTAAGATGTGGAAGAGGAGGAAGAGGTAGGGAGAGCTGTTGAAGGTGTGTCAGAGATTTCAGAATAGCTTGGAGAAAGGGAAGAATGGGGCAGACAAAAGGTTTGATGGAGATTGGGTGAGGCACAGTGAGGTGTTATTTGAGGAGGGGGAAGAGCAAGGCAGGAGGTTTGGGGAGATGAAGGTGAAAGTTGGAAGGAGGAAGAAGCAGGGAGGATGCTTTGAGGAGGAGGGGTGAGAGGGGAGTCTAGGAGGGGAGGAGCGAGGGAGAGTCTCGGAGGGGAGGGGTGTGGGGGGAGTTTAGGAGGGAGGGGAGGGAAGGGGCAAGGGGGGAGATTTGAAAGGGATGGGTGATGGGGAGGATTTGGAGGGGAGGGGTGAGATTGGATTTTGAAAAGTGTACGATTCATGGGAAACGAACATTTTTTGCAAAATGAGTTTGAGACCTTCGAGTCAAAAATACGTTTGAGGACACTGGAGGAGGGATGGAGTTCTGGATAGTTTAGGGAATGTAGAAAGGAGGAACTGTAAGAGATGGTATTATAGATATTTTTTGGAATGAATAGATTTGGTGAGCAAGACGAAAGCATCCTTTTGTAGGCAAAGAAGAAAAGGGTGTTATAATATATGAGAGAAATAGTTGTTCAGGGGAGAGATTATACATTTCTAACCGCGTGATCGCGAATGAAGAACGAACGAACAAATAAGAACAACAAATAAACGAATAAGACCTGGGAAGGAAATATTTTTTTGGGTTTTTTTTTTTTTTTTTTTTTGTGAGTACAGATATTAAACAAGGAGGACGGGGTGAACGACTGGTACGAAACAGAGAACGAAAATTATTTCAGCGCATTCGACGAATCGCTGAGAGAAAAACAAACCACAAGGTCTGAGACGGTACGGTAGTCTAAGCCTACGAGTACTAGGCCGCAGAATACTCGATACCATTAACCGACGATTGTGTATACATGAACGAAAAATTAGCACCGAAAATTTTCCAAAAGATACGCTGTAGGTACATACACCGAAGGATAGATACAGTCTCGACAAAAACACAATTGAGAATTATCACTTAACTTCGAAAGCGTGAGCGCATGGACAGCTTCGAAAAGACGTGACATCCAATCTTGCGCATGCGCAGATTCCACACTTGTATTAGTGTGGAAAAACCACTTTTCGCACTTGTGTTAGTATTGAAAAACCACTTTTCGTATTAGTGTGGAAAAACCACTTTTCGCACTTGTGTTAGTGTTGAAAAACCACTTTTCGCACTTGTGTTAGTGTTAAAAAACCACTTTTCGCACTTGTGTTGGTGAAGGAAACCACTTTTGCACTTGTATTAGTGTGGAAAAAACACTTTTCGCACTTGTGTTAGTGTTGAAAAACCACTTTTCGCACTTGTGTTAGTGTTGAAAAACCACTTTTCGCACTTGTGTTGGTGCAGGAAACCACTTTTGCACTTGTATTAGTGTGGAAAAACCACTTTTCGCACTTGTGTTAGTGTTGAAAAACCACTTTTCGCACTTGTGTTAGTGTTGAAAAACCACTTTTCGCACCTGTGTTGGTGCAGGAAACCACTTTTGCACTTGTATTAGTGTGGAAAAACCACTTTTCGCACTTGTGTTAGTATTGAAAAACCACTTTTCGCACTTGTGTTAGTGTTGAAAAACCACTTTTCGCACTTGTGTTGGTGAAGGAAACCACTTTTGCACTTGTATTAGTGTGGAAAAACCACTTTTCGCACTTGTGTTAGTGTTGAAAAACCACTTTTCGCACTTGTGTTAGTGTTGAAAAACCACTTTTCGCACTTGTGTTGGTGAAGGAAACCACTTTTGCACTTGTATTAGTGTGGAAAAACCACTTTTCGCACTTGTGTTAGTATTGAAAAACCACTTTTCGCACTTGTGTTAGTGTTGAAAAACCACTTTTCGCACTTGTGTTGGTGCAGGAAACCACTTTTGCACTTGTATTAGTGTGGAAAAACCACTTTTCGCACTTGTGTTAGTGTTGAAAAACCACTTTTCGCACTTGTGTTAGTGTTGAAAAACCACTTTTCGCACTTGTGTTAGTGTTGAAAAACCACTTTTCGCACTTGTGTTGGTGAAGGAAACCACTTTTGCACTTGTATTAGTGTGGAAAAACCACTTTTCGCACTTGTGTTAGTATTGAAAAACCACTTTTCGCACTTGTGTTAGTGTTGAAAAACCACTTTTCGCACCTGTGTTGGTGCAGGAAACCACTTTTGCACTTGTATTAGTGTGGAAAAACCACTTTTCGCACTTGTGTTAGTATTGAAAAACCACTTTTCGCACTTGTGTTAGTGTTGAAAAACCACTTTTCGCACTTGTGTTAGTGTTGAAAAACCACTTTTCGCACTTGTGTTAGTGTTGAAAAACCACTTTTCGCACTTGTGTTGGTGAAGGAAACCACTTTTGCACTTGTATTAGTGTGGAAAAACCACTTTTCGCACTTGTGTTAGTGTTGAAAAACCACTTTTCGCACTTGTGTTAGTGTTGAAAAACCACTTTTCGCACTTGTGTTGGTGAAGGAAACCACTTTTGCACTTGTATTAGTGTGGAAAAACCACTTTTCGCACTTGTGTTAGTATTGAAAAACCACTTTTCGCACTTGTGTTAGTGTTGAAAAACCACTTTTCGCACTTGTGTTGGTGCAGGAAACCACTTTTGCACTTGTATTAGTGTGGAAAACCACTTTTCGCACTTGTGTTAGTGTTGAAAAACCACTTTTCGCACTTGTGTTAGTGTTGAAAAACCACTTTTCGCACCTGTGTTGGTGCAGGAAACCACTTTTGCACTTGTATTAGTGTGGAAAAACCACTTTTCGCACTTGTGTTAGTGTTGAAAAACCACTTTTCGCACTTGTGTTAGTGTTGAAAAACCACTTTTCGCACTTGTGATGGTGAAGGAAACCACTTTTGCACTTGTATTAGTGTGGAAAAACCACTTTTCGCACTTGTGTTAGTGTTGAAAAACCACTTTTCGCACTTGTGTTAGTGTTGAAAAACCACTTTTCGCACTTGTGTTGGTGCAGGAAACCACTTTTGCACTTGTATTAGTGTGGAAAAAAACACTTTTTGCACTTGTGATAGTGTTGAAAAACCACTTTTCGCATTTGTGTTAGTGTTGAAAAACCACTTTTCGCACTTGTGTTGGTGCAGGAAACCACTTTTGCACTTGTATTAGTGTGGAAAAACCACTTTTCGCACTTGTGTTAGTGTTGAAAAACCACTTTTCGCACTTGTGTTAGTGTTAAAAAACCACTTTTCGCACTTGTGTTGGTGAAGGAAACCACTTTTGCACTTGTATTAGTGTGGAAAAAACACTTTTCGCACTTGTGTTAGTGTTGAAAAACCACTTTTCGCACTTGTGTTAGTGTTGAAAAACCACTTTTCGCACTTGTGTTGGTGCAGGAAACCACTTTTGCACTTGTATTAGTGTGGAAAAACCACTTTTCGCACTTGTGTTAGTGTTGAAAAACCACTTTTCGCACTTGTGTTAGTGTTGAAAAACCACTTTTCGCACCTGTGTTGGTGCAGGAAACCACTTTTGCACTTGTATTAGTGTGGAAAAACCACTTTTCGCACTTGTGTTAGTATTGAAAAACCACTTTTCGCACTTGTGTTGGTGCAGGAAACCACTTTTGCACTTGTATTAGTGTGGAAAAACCACTTTTCGCACTTGTGTTAGTGTTGAAAAACCACTTTTCGCACTTGTGTTAGTGTTGAAAAACCACTTTTCGCACTTGTGTTGGTGAAGGAAACCACTTTTGCACTTGTATTAGTGTGGAAAAACCACTTTTCGCACTTGTGTTAGTGTTGAAAAACCACTTTTCGCACTTGTGTTAATGTTGAAAAACCACTTTTCGCACTTGTGTTGGTGAAGGAAACCACTTTTGCACTTGTATTAGTGTGGAAAAACCACTTTTCGCACTTGTGTTAGTATTGAAAAACCACTTTTCGCACTTGTGTTAGTGTTGAAAAACCACTTTTCGCACTTGTGTTGGTGCAGGAAACCACTTTTGCACTTGTATTAGTGTGGAAAAACCACTTTTCGCACTTGTGTTAGTGTTGAAAAACCACTTTTCGCACTTGTGTTAGTGTTGAAAAACCACTTTTCGCACTTGTGTTAGTGTTGAAAAACCACTTTTCGCACTTGTGTTGGTGAAGGAAACCACTTTTGCACTTGTATTAGTGTGGAAAAACCACTTTTCGCACTTGTGTTAGTATTGAAAAACCACTTTTCGCACTTGTGTTAGTGTTGAAAAACCACTTTTCGCACCTGTGTTGGTGCAGGAAACCACTTTTGCACTTGTATTAGTGTGGAAAAACCACTTTTCGCACTTGTGTTAGTATTGAAAAAGCACTTTTCGCACTTGTGTTAGTGTTGAAAAACCACTTTTCGCACTTGTGTTAGTGTTGAAAAACCACTTTTCGCACTTGTGTTAGTGTTGAAAAACCACTTTTCGCACTTGTGTTGGTGAAGGAAACCACTTTTGCACTTGTATTAGTGTGGAAAAACCACTTTTCGCACTTGTGTTAGTGTTGAAAAACCACTTTTCGCACTTGTGTTAGTGTTGAAAAACCACTTTTCGCACTTGTGTTGGTGAAGGAAACCACTTTTGCACTTGTATTAGTGTGGAAAAACCACTTTTCGCACTTGTGTTAGTATTGAAAAACCACTTTTCGCACTTGTGTTAGTGTTGAAAAACCACTTTTCGCACTTGTGTTGGTGCAGGAAACCACTTTTGCACTTGTATTAGTGTGGAAAACCACTTTTCGCACTTGTGTTAGTGTTGAAAAACCACTTTTCGCACTTGTGTTAGTGTTGAAAAACCACTTTTCGCACCTGTGTTGGTGCAGGAAACCACTTTTGCACTTGTATTAGTGTGGAAAAACCACTTTTCGCACTTGTGTTAGTGTTGAAAAACCACTTTTCGCACTTGTGTTAGTGTTGAAAAACCACTTTTCGCACTTGTGTTGGTGAAGGAAACCACTTTTGCACTTGTATTAGTGTGGAAAAACCACTTTTCGCACTTGTGTTAGTGTTGAAAAACCACTTTTCGCACTTGTGTTAGTGTTGAAAAACCACTTTTCGCACTTGTGTTGGTGCAGGAAACCACTTTTGCACTTGTATTAGTATGGAAAAAACAATTTTTGCACTTGTGATAGTGTTGAAAAACCACTTTTCGCATTTGTGTTAGTGTTGAAAAACCACTTTTCGCACTTGTGTTGGTGCAGGAAACCACTTTTGCACTTGTAT
This sequence comes from Myxine glutinosa, assembly GCF_964187855.1. Lineage (NCBI taxonomy): Eukaryota > Metazoa > Chordata > Myxini > Myxiniformes > Myxinidae > Myxine > Myxine glutinosa. The sequence goes on along the minus strand of NW_027617169.1, from coordinate 6,283 downwards.
TAGTGTGGAAAAACCACTTTTCGCACTTGTGTTAGTGTTGAAAAACCACTTTTCGCACTTGTGTTAGTGTTAAAAAACCACTTTTCGCACTTGTGTTGGTGAAGGAAACCACTTTTGCACTTGTATTAGTGTGGAAAAAACACTTTTCGCACTTGTGTTAGTGTTGAAAAACCACTTTTCGCACTTGTGTTAGTGTTGAAAAACCACTTTTCGCACTTGTGTTGGTGCAGGAAACCACTTTTGCACTTGTATTAGTGTGGAAAAACCACTTTTCGCACTTGTGTTAGTGTTGAAAAACCACTTTTCGCACTTGTGTTAGTGTTGAAAAACCACTTTTCGCACCTGTGTTGGTGCAGGAAACCACTTTTGCACTTGTATTAGTGTGGAAAAACCACTTTTCGCACTTGTGTTAGTATTGAAAAACCACTTTTCGCACTTGTGTTAGTGTTGAAAAACCACTTTTCGCACTTGTGTTGGTGAAGGAAACCACTTTTGCACTTGTATTAGTGTGGAAAAACCACTTTTCGCACTTGTGTTAGTGTTGAAAAACCACTTTTCGCACTTGTGTTAGTGTTGAAAAACCACTTTTCGCACTTGTGTTGGTGAAGGAAACCACTTTTGCACTTGTATTAGTGTGGAAAAACCACTTTTCGCACTTGTGTTAGTATTGAAAAACCACTTTTCGCACTTGTGTTAGTGTTGAAAAACCACTTTTCGCACTTGTGTTGGTGCAGGAAACCACTTTTGCACTTGTATTAGTGTGGAAAAACCACTTTTCGCACTTGTGTTAGTGTTGAAAAACCAATTTTCGCACTTGTGTTAGTGTTAAAAACCCACTTTTCGCACTTGTGTTGGTGCAGGAAACCACTTTTACACTTGTATCAGTGTGGAAAAAACACTTTTCGCACTTGTGTTAGTGTTGAAAAACCACTTTTCGCACTTGTGTTGGTGCAGGAAACCACTTTTGCACTTGTGATAGTGTTGAAAAACCACTTTTCGCACTTGTGTTAGTGTTGAAAAACCACTTTTCGCACTTGTGTTGGTGCAGGAAACCACTTTTGCACTTGTATTAGTGTGGAAAACCACTTTTTGCACTTGTGATAGTGTTGAAAACCCACTTTTCGCACTTGTGTTAGTGTTGAAAAACCACTTTTCGCACTTGTGTTGGTGCAGGAAACCACTTTTGCACTTGTATTAGTGTGGAAAAACCACTTTTCGCACTTGTGTTAGTGTTGAAAAACCACTTTTCGCACTTGTGTTAGTGTTGAAAAACCACTTTTCGCACTTGTGTTGGTGAAGGAAACCACTTTTGCACTTGTATTAGTGTGGAAAAACCACTTTTCGCACTTGTGTTAGTATTGAAAAACCACTTTTCGCACTTGTGTTAGTGTTGAAAAACCACTTTTCGCACTTGTGTTAGTGTTGAAAAACCACTTTTCGCACTTGTGTTGGTGAAGGAAACCACTTTTGCACTTGTATTAGTGTGGAAAAACCACTTTTCGCACTTGTGTTAGTGTTGAAAAACCACTTTTCGCACTTGTGTTAGTGTTGAAAAACCACTTTTCGCACTTGTGTTGGTGAAGGAAACCACTTTTGCACTTGTATTAGTGTGGAAAAACCACTTTTCGCACTTGTGTTAGTGTTGAAAAACCACTTTTCGCACTTGTGTTAGTGTTGAAAAACCACTTTTCGCACTTGTGTTGGTGCAGGAAACCACTTTTGCACTTGTATTAGTGTGGAAAAAACACTTTTTGCACTTGTGATAGTGTTGAAAAACCACTTTTCGCATTTGTGTTAGTGTTGAAAAACCACTTTTCGCACTTGTGTTGGTGCAGGAAACCACTTTTGCACTTGTATTAGTGTGGAAAAACCACTTTTCGCACTTGTGTTAGTGTTGAAAAACCACTTTTCGCACTTGTGTTAGTGTTAAAAAACCACTTTTCGCACTTGTGTTGGTGAAGGAAACCACTTTTGCACTTGTATTAGTGTGGAAAAAACACTTTTCGCACTTGTGTTAGTGTTGAAAAACCACTTTTCGCACTTGTGTTAGTGTTAAAAAACCACTTTTCGCACTTGTGTTGGTGAAGGAAACCACTTTTGCACTTGTATTAGTGTGGAAAAAACACTTTTCGCACTTGTGTTAGTGTTGAAAAACCACTTTTCGCACTTGTGTTAGTGTTGAAAAACCACTTTTCGCACTTGTGTTGGTGCAGGAAACCACTTTTGCACTTGTATTAGTGTGGAAAAACCACTTTTCGCACTTGTGTTAGTGTTGAAAAACCACTTTTCGCACTTGTGTTAGTGTTGAAAAACCACTTTTCGCACCTGTGTTGGTGCAGGAAACCACTTTTGCACTTGTATTAGTGTGGAAAAACCACTTTTCGCACTTGTGTTAGTATTGAAAAACCACTTTTCGCACTTGTGTTGGTGCAGGAAACCACTTTTGCACTTGTATTAGTGTGGAAAAACCACTTTTCGCACTTGTGTTAGTGTTGAAAAACCACTTTTCGCACTTGTGTTAGTGTTGAAAAACCACTTTTCGCACTTGTGTTGGTGAAGGAAACCACTTTTGCACTTGTATTAGTGTGGAAAAACCACTTTTCGCACTTGTGTTAGTGTTGAAAAACCACTTTTCGCACTTGTGTTAGTGTTGAAAAACCACTTTTCGCACTTGTGTTGGTGAAGGAAACCACTTTTGCACTTGTATTAGTGTGGAAAAACCACTTTTCGCACTTGTGTTAGTATTGAAAAACCACTTTTCGCACTTGTGTTAGTGTTGAAAAACCACTTTTCGCACTTGTGTTGGTGCAGGAAACCACTTTTGCACTTGTATTAGTGTGGAAAAACCACTTTTCGCACTTGTGTTAGTGTTGAAAAACCACTTTTCGCACTTGTGTTAGTGTTGAAAAACCACTTTTCGCACTTGTGTTAGTGTTGAAAAACCACTTTTCGCACTTGTGTTGGTGAAGGAAACCACTTTTGCACTTGTATTAGTGTGGAAAAACCACTTTTCGCACTTGTGTTAGTATTGAAAAACCACTTTTCGCACTTGTGTTAGTGTTGAAAAACCACTTTTCGCACCTGTGTTGGTGCAGGAAACCACTTTTGCACTTGTATTAGTGTGGAAAAACCACTTTTCGCACTTGTGTTAGTATTGAAAAACCACTTTTCGCACTTGTGTTAGTGTTGAAAAATCACTTTTCGCACTTGTGTTAGTGTTGAAAAACCACTTTTCGCACTTGTGTTAGTGTTGAAAAACCACTTTTCGCACTTGTGTTGGTGAAGGAAACCACTTTTGCACTTGTATTAGTGTGGAAAAACCACTTTTCGCACTTGTGTTAGTGTTGAAAAACCACTTTTCGCACTTGTGTTAGTGTTGAAAAACCACTTTTCGCACTTGTGTTGGTGAAGGAAACCACTTTTGCACTTGTATTAGTGTGGAAAAACCACTTTTCGCACTTGTGTTAGTATTGAAAAACCACTTTTCGCACTTGTGTTAGTGTTGAAAAACCACTTTTCGCACTTGTGTTGGTGCAGGAAACCACTTTTGCACTTGTATTAGTGTGGAAAACCACTTTTCGCACTTGTGTTAGTGTTGAAAAACCACTTTTCGCACTTGTGTTAGTGTTGAAAAACCACTTTTCGCACCTGTGTTGGTGCAGGAAACCACTTTTGCACTTGTATTAGTGTGGAAAAACCACTTTTCGCACTTGTGTTAGTGTTGAAAAACCACTTTTTGCACTTGTGTTAGTGTTGAAAAACCACTTTTCGCACTTGTGTTGGTGAAGGAAACCACTTTTGCACTTGTATTAGTGTGGAAAAACCACTTTTCGCACTTGTGTTAGTGTTGAAAAACCACTTTTCGCACTTGTGTTAGTGTTGAAAAACCACTTTTCGCACTTGTGTTGGTGCAGGAAACCACTTTTGCACTTGTATTAGTATGGAAAAAACACTTTTTGCACTTGTGATAGTGTTGAAAAACCACTTTTCGCATTTGTGTTAGTGTTGAAAAACCACTTTTCGCACTTGTGTTGGTGCAGGAAACCACTTTTGCACTTGTATTAGTGTGGAAAAACCACTTTTCGCACTTGTGTTAGTGTTGAAAAACCACTTTTCGCACTTGTGTTAGTGTTAAAAAACCACTTTTCGCACTTGTGTTGGTGAAGGAAACCACTTTTGCACTTGTATTAGTGTGGAAAAAACACTTTTCGCACTTGTGTTAGTGTTGAAAAACCACTTTTCGCACTTGTGTTAGTGTTGAAAAACCACTTTTCGCACTTGTGTTGGTGCAGGAAACCACTTTTGCACTTGTATTAGTGTGGAAAAACCACTTTTCGCACTTGTGTTAGTGTTGAAAAACCACTTTTCGCACTTGTGTTAGTGTTGAAAAACCACTTTTCGCACCTGTGTTGGTGCAGGAAACCACTTTTGCACTTGTATTAGTGTGGAAAAACCACTTTTCGCACTTGTGTTAGTATTGAAAAACCACTTTTCGCACTTGTGTTAGTGTTGAAAAACCACTTTTCGCACTTGTGTTGGTGAAGGAAACCACTTTTGCACTTGTATTAGTGTGGAAAAACCACTTTTCGCACTTGTGTTAGTGTTGAAAAACCACTTTTCGCACTTGTGTTAGTGTTGAAAAACCACTTTTCGCACTTGTGTTGGTGAAGGAAACCACTTTTGCACTTGTATTAGTGTGGAAAAACCACTTTTCGCACTTGTGTTAGTATTGAAAAACCACTTTTCGCACTTGTGTTAGTGTTGAAAAACCACTTTTCGCACTTGTGTTGGTGCAGGAAACCACTTTTGCACTTGTATTAGTGTGGAAAAACCACTTTTCGCACTTGTGTTAGTGTTGAAAAACCACTTTTCGCACTTGTGTTAGTGTTAAAAACCCACTTTTCGCACTTGTGTTGGTGCAGGAAACCACTTTTACACTTGTATCAGTGTGGAAAAAACACTTTTCGCACTTGTGTTAGTGTTGAAAAACCACTTTTCGCACTTGTGTTGGTGCAGGAAACCACTTTTGCACTTGTGATAGTGTTGAAAAACCACTTTTCGCACTTGTGTTAGTGTTGAAAAACCACTTTTCGCACTTGTGTTGGTGCAGGAAACCACTTTTGCACTTGTATTAGTGTGGAAAACCACTTTTTGCACTTGTGATAGTGTTGAAAACCCACTTTTCGCACTTGTGTTAGTGTTGAAAAACCACTTTTCGCACTTGTGTTGGTGCAGGAAACCACTTTTGCACTTGTATAGTGTGGAAAAACCACTTTTCGCACTTGTGTTAGTGTTGAAAAACCACTTTTCGCACTTGTGTTAGTGTTGAAAAACCACTTTTCGCACTTGTGTTGGTGAAGGAAACCACTTTTGCACTTGTATTAGTGTGGAAAAACCACTTTTCGCACTTGTGTTAGTATTGAAAAACCACTTTTCGCACTTGTGTTAGTGTTGAAAAACCACTTTTCGCACTTGTGTTAGTGTTGAAAAACCACTTTTCGCACTTGTGTTGGTGAAGGAAACCACTTTTGCACTTGTATTAGTGTGGAAAAACCACTTTTCGCACTTGTGTTAGTGTTGAAAAACCACTTTTCGCACTTGTGTTAGTGTTGAAAAACCACTTTTCGCACTTGTGTTGGTGAAGGAAACCACTTTTGCACTTGTATTAGTGTGGAAAAACCACTTTTCGCACTTGTGTTAGTGTTGAAAAACCACTTTTCGCACTTGTGTTAGTGTTGAAAAACCACTTTTCGCACTTGTGTTGGTGCAGGAAACCACTTTTGCACTTGTATTAGTGTGGAAAAAACACTTTTTGCACTTGTGATAGTGTTGAAAAACCACTTTTCGCATTTGTGTTAGTGTTGAAAAACCACTTTTCGCACTTGTGTTGGTGCAGGAAACCACTTTTGCACTTGTATTAGTGTGGAAAAACCACTTTTCGCACTTGTGTTAGTGTTGAAAAACCACTTTTCGCACTTGTGTTAGTGTTAAAAAACCACTTTTCGCACTTGTGTTGGTGAAGGAAACCACTTTTGCACTTGTATTAGTGTGGAAAAAACACTTTTCGCACTTGTGTTAGTGTTGAAAAACCACTTTTCGCACTTGTGTTAGTGTTGAAAAACCACTTTTCGCACTTGTGTTGGTGCAGGAAACCACTTTTGCACTTGTATTAGTGTGGAAAAAACCACTTTTCGCACTTGTGTTAGTGTTGAAAAACCACTTTTCGCACTTGTGTTAGTGTTGAAAAACCACTTTTCGCACCTGTGTTGGTGCAGGAAACCAC